>NW_026857850.1:0-181740 GCF_026571515.1 Ruditapes philippinarum | reverse complement strand
ACATGTTCTATACAAAAAAAGTGATACAACATGTTATATTTGAATGGTTATAAAAACCTTAAGACATCTTCTTCTACAAAACTAATGGATAGATGATCACCAAACTTTGTCTGTAGCAATCTACGGTAGTATTTTATCAAGTTTGCTCATATGAATTTGATTGGCCCCTTGTAGGGGCCGCTAAAGCTAAAAATAGAAAAACCTTTAAACATATTCTTCTACAGAACTAATTGATGGATGATAACCAAACTTTGTCCGTTACATTCTCGGGTAGTGTTGTATCAAGTTTGCTCAAATTGATTTGACTGGCCCCATTTAGGGGCTTCTAAAGCTAAAAATAGAAATACCTTTAAATGTCTATTTCTAAAGAACTAATGTATGGATGATCACCAAACTTTGTCTGTAACATTCTTGGGTAGTTTTTTATCAAGTTTGTCAATATTATTTTGATTGGCCTCTTTCAGGGGTTGCAAAAGTTAAAAATAGAAATACCTTTAAATGTCTATTTCTACAGAACTAATTGATGGATAATCACCAAACTTTGTCTGTAGCATCTTGGGTTGTCTTTTATCAAGTTTGCTCATATTAATTTGATTGGCCTTTTTTAGGGGTCTCTAGAGCTAAAAATAGAAAAACCTTTAGATATCTTCTTCTACAGAATTAACTGATGGATGATCACCAATTTTTGTCTGTAGAATTCTTGGGTAGATTTCATTATTATCATTTGCCTGTAAAAACTTTAACAATTTTTATTTTTACTGTAACGATTCAGCAAAATGTTACTGATGTTATTATTCAAATTTGTGTTCTTCATGGAAAGTAAATGTTGTTAAATTCGAGAAGATTTTGTTACATTTCAATTACAACAGTGTAAATGTATCCAATTCTGAATTCTGTAATGCATAATCATGACATTAAATTATACATCATGCTTAAAATGATGTAACTGCAAGACTTATTTGTTTTCCGGGTGTCTTTTATTTTATCATTTTGTTGCCATGGCAACATAACCAATTAATGTTGTTAGAATGGAAATATACCTGTAAAACATATAGACTTAAGAACATATCAAAATGTAATCTTGTCCGTTATTTTTAGTCTTAATAATTGTAATACATGTATATCAATTCACTAGAAATTGGGACGTACCCCACCCAATTTAGGATTGTCCGAATTCATATTCTCACACAATAAAAATGCAAATAAGGGTACAATAAGTAAGATGTTGATCAGGTCTTTGTAATATGTGGTATGCCTTAGCTGGTAGGAAAAAATGTCAGCCCCGTGTCGATTTTTGATACTTTTTCATGCTTTTTTAGCAAAATTTCCCTATGAAAAGAAGAGCATATGTATAAGAAAATGGAAAAGGACCCATTTTCATATTGTTCCAATAGGATGTGAAGCTTTTAGATCACATGTACTAAAATAAATACAAAAAGAACTTATTTCAATAATTTGGCGGCCATCTTGGCAGCCATTTTGGATTTCTCAAAACGTACCATGATTTAACATGTCTACCAATTTTTTTGTAAACTTCAAATATTAAGCTTTACATTGGTATAACATTTATCCATGGACCTTTTTTTGCATTTTTGCACACAAACGGTCCCCAGGGACTGTTCTATCTCAAAGTTTTCACGTTTGGCGGGATTTGTAAAAAGTATTCACTTCGGTCAGGGAAATTGTTGATGAAGGATGGTTTCCAACCAACCTTAACAGAATAAAGTTTATCATTTTTTTACAGATAGGTAAATCCCAGGTTGTCCCTGTCCTGTCCTTTGTCCTTTTTAATTGGTTATGTAAAATAATTATCAAATTAATTTTAATCCAGATGTTTTCAATACCATTCTGAATGAGCTGTTTCTCAGCTGAATTGAGTTTTTATATTTTTAAATATAACTTCATAATTAAACATTTATCTAAATATGAAATTAATTACAATTAATTTGCTTTTGTTTATTTGTGCTTGCTTATGTATGCTTTTTATTTTGCTTTTATTATTTAGCATATTTATGTTTTTTGTATTTTGTAGCACACCCTTTTTTAATTGGAACCTACAAACAATAGAATATAATTAACTGAGACACCATCAGAAATCTTTATTTATTCCTGAATCAACCAACTGTTACACTGAAATGAAAAGGATTATTTGTTATATTCTTTGATGTTTAAAACTTGTTTTAGAAGCATAATTATATACATATGTAGAATTTTAATCAAGTGTGGTAACAAACAATTGTCTGAAAAACATGGTTTTTTTTTCTAATATTAGCCATCACGGATAAACCCTGCACGGAAAGCCCTTGCAAGAACGGAGGCACCTGCACATTTTATTCTGGCAGTTATAAATGTATCTGTTCTAGCCAATTTACAGGAACTAAATGTGAGCGTAAGTATTATTATAAGAAATAAAACATTTTATTATCTGATTGACGAGCACTAAAGAAATGTTCGGTTACAATAATACACCATGTTTCGAATGGTCTTTTGGTGTTAAATTATAAAATAGTGAGGCAACTAGTTTGCTAAACAAGGGAGAGATAGGCACAGGGAGGTTGCGGTGTACATTTGAGAGTGACTTCTTTGTCCAAAGATTGAAAAACTAAATATGCCTTTTATTTTACATATGTATTTCTGGATATTCTTAATATTCCCCTGCGTGTAATGAAAAAACGTCAGAAATGTTAAATACATTGTCAGAGTCTAGTGGGGCCGGCACTAAGAAATAACTTCAAATATGGTTCGAATCCTAGTCCATGCAAGGCGTCTTAAGCAATCAAGCTTATGGAGCCAGACCCCGATACCCTTATAGGCTAAATATGATAAATGAGGGCCATGAAGGATGAAATTATAGCCATATCATGTTAAGTTTCAACAATATAATTGAAAAATATCTTCAAAAATATGTGTACATATGAATTTCATAAATCGTTTATATCTGTGTCTGTAATCTGTGACTTCTTATAGACATCAGCTTCATATATGTTGGTCAAGATCTAGGTCATCAGTATACTGGATAAAATATATATAAGCACATAGATAAGCATAAACTGCGCAGACATGAGAGTGTGATGAGTAAAATACTCATATATCACTGCTCGAACATAAGCACATGCAAAGAGAGCGAGATGAGATATATAAACTCATACACCACTGCTCTTACTATAAAAGCCATGCAGAGACATACATAGTGAGAGTGAGATAAGTGAGACACTTATATACCACTGCTCACATATTAAAAGCAACTTTAAGCAGGAACACAAGCATAAATCTCTTCTTGATTTCAGTAACAAATATAACATTTTTCAAGTAGACTTATAAATTACAGGAAGGACTGAAACATGAGCATAACCCATGAATGATTTTCATTCCAAAAACCCTAATATATATTTAGATAATACATCTTATGAAGTTTTATCTAATTTTCAGCATGAACATCAACTGAACTGTCAAACTGTAACAGATTTCTTGACTAAAATGGCTTCTTGTCCAACTCTTTCCTTTCTGCATGTACATTCTTCTCTCTATCTTCATAAAAAAATATAACACGTGCAAAATATAAACAATAACAAACGTCATCCACACCCTGAATTCTGATTGGTCAGCCGCATTACACAAAAAAATAGTCCCTATAGTCCCAAAACTTCTAAGAAAATATGAAGGTCATCGGCAATCTTTAGCGTCCGTCAGCATCTTCTTCTAAAACAAAATAAAAATGAACAAGAAACAACTTAACTGAACCATGGAACTTCCAACTGGTGAATCCAAACATCGAACACCATCCTTACTTTCACTTTCGTCTGTATCCGGTCACACAAACAGTCAAGAATCAACAAAATAAGTCTGAAAATTCTAGAAATCACTCTCGTGGATTAACCCTAACAATTTTTAGGGGTGCAAGAGGTCGATCAAGGGCGCGCTCGAGCTTTTATATCATACGATGCTCGAATTGCAGGAAAGCTCTGCAGGAATCGTTGAATACTGGAAGGTCGCTGTTCCGCCATTCCTAAATAAAACTTTAATTAGCATAATTTAAATTAAAATTGCATGTACATTACTCAAATACCATGTCGCTGTATCTAAAATAAATCTTCCTACTTATATATAGCAAAAGTAACAATAGACAATGTATAAATAATATTTATAGCCTGCATGATAAGCTTTACCGATTCCCGGAAGGGGTATTTAACTAACGGAATGTCGTAAACTACATCAATTTCAACCAAGACACCCGCAAATCTTACGAAGGGTGATGAATATTAGTTACACAGATAAAACATAATTTCTAAATGTTGACAGTGTACAATTACACCCCAGGTATCTTCAATGACCGGTAATTGATTGAATTAAACATGTACTTTAATGTAGAACCAAGTAATTACGATAAAATTTCTGTGACTGACAGCTTGCATGCCATATTTTCGGATAGGGCTGGTTTCGGACTGTATAAGAAATTTGATCAAAATTTATCATTTATTGTCTTTGTGATGACATCATGGGTCCCACAATATTAATTAATATTTTGAAGAATTTTATCATGCGGGAAAATAGCGACTGATCGTCATTTAGTAACATGGAATCTTTTAGTAACATGGAATCGTGTAATTATCTTCAAATATAGGAAACATTTTACAATGCTAGTTTTCAATAAGCATGAACAAAAATCTAATACATTTAAGAAAAAAAACTGATACAAATAGGGCAAATAGTTATTAAACACTAATCTTATGATTTGTTTTTCTCCTCAATGTAGAATCATGTCCTAGTGGTTGGAGCGTGTTAAGTGGTCGTTGTTATATATTCAAACGTGCGTCAGTGAACTGGTCTACCGCAAAGGTAACAAATAAATAATCTATATGGCAATGTTATTTGCTTCTAAACTACAGGATCGCGCATATGTATTAGCTACTGTCTTTCGTATATGTGAGTGGCAAAAACATGCCGTTAATAAAGTCTATACTATATCAGCTTGAAGTCTAAACTTTACGTCTATACTAATATTTTTCTTTAGTATTAATGCATTAAACACAGTGTGTTTAAGTAATACCCGGACAGGCTGGTAGAATCAAATAGATTAAGATTAACTCTATTGTTTATGATGAATGATATGTTAATTTCATATCACTTCATTAGGTTATCATATCTTTGATAATTTCATTTGATATAAACGAAACATTGCAAAGACTATTATCTTCTTTTTGCATAAAATTTTAAGGACCAATGTGCCCCTGAAATGCTATTATCTTTATTTCCTTCAGGCTTTTTATTTTTGATGTAAAGTTAGTGTTTCCAAAATGTTACCCATTGCAACATCTTTTGCTTATGTTGCTTATTGACAACAACTACAGTTATTTTGTATTTTGTACGGAAATCAATACACTATTTTGTTTATAATTTTCACTTTTATGACGGAGATTTTACATTCAGAGATTCTGTCATCATGATAAGCATTTAACAGCCTCTAAAACCATTATATTTACTCTTTCTAAAAATGAAGGGACAAAAATCGTTTCTGAGGCATAATGAGCCTTAGACACTAAGTAATGTATCAATGATTATAGGAGAGGAATCATTCTTTTGATGAAGAGAAACATAAAATCTTTCAAGAAGTCACATGTTTGATTTCATGGACAATTGGCTGAAATAAAAATACTCTTTTATTCTAAGGAAAAGAAATAAATATTCGTATCAAGTAATTTTAAAAGAATAAAACGATTTTAAATGCCGTCATACGTAAATTTTGCTTCTTTAGGAAAAGAAAGTCGATGTCCCCATATATCATATTAAAAATGTAACAAAATTAAAGAAATTTGACAGAACTATATTTCAAAATTGATGATGAGACGTCATGATGTGATGACGTCACAAAGGAGATTGCGCGACGTTACGCGGCAAAATCAGTACAAAATACTTAAACTCACTTAAAAGCATGAAATAAAAAGAACATTTATTTGTTTTACATATAAGATTGAAATATATTTCATTCGTGAACACCAGCTATTATATTTTCACTCGTGGCTACGCCACTCGTGAAAATATTGCATCTTGTGTTCACTCAGTGAAATTATATTTTCAATCGTACATGCAAATCAAACAAATATCCTCTATGTAATTTAATAATTTGAAAGTGACACAATAAAGAAGCCATTAGTTTTTTCGATATATGCACATGTATTTATGCCATTGCTTACCGAAAGCGTTTTCATGTATTACTTATTGTGCTGACGACATAATTTATATAACATTTTCATATAAGAAACAAAAACAGATATTTGATATATATACATTATATACTGTTAACCATTAATTAAATCAGTATTTTCAATTATTCTTTCAAAATTGTCGGATTTTTTCCGTATGTTACCATGTATGCATTATTATGGTTGTTCAAATACTAAAGTAAATACTTATAAGGTAAAAAATTGTAGATCCTTAGCCATATTTTACATATGACGGGAACAATAAACGGAGTTGCATTTTTTGGCTGCATGTTCTGCGTTTTACTTTATCATTCGCAGTCTAAGATAAATGTTCCAGAAAATATCGATAATTGCTACACAGTGTCTTGAAAATATACAATAAAAAATTGTGACTTCACATAAACAAAATATACCATTAGGAAAACTCTACGAGTAATAGGTGGTCACATATAAATCTGTAGTGGATGTTGTTGCGTTTTGACAATCGTGACTTTTTATTTAGTCTGTACCCGTAATGCACGATGGAACGATGGGAAAAACGCGATGGCACGATGGTACGATGGTGAAACACGATGTTACGATGATGAAAACGCGATGGTTAAATGGTGAAATCGGGATAGCGCGATTGTACGATGGTGAAAACGCGATATTACATCACGTTTTAACCATCGTACTATCGAGATTTTACCATCGTACCATCGCGTTTTCACCATCGTATCATCGCACCATTGCTTCATCGTGTTTTCATCATCGTGCCATCGCGTTTTCGCCATCGTGCCATCGCCTTTTCACCATCGTACTTTCGCGCCTTTACGATCGTGCCATCGCTTTTCCACCATCGTACCATCGCGCTTTCATTACCGTAGTATCGCGCTTTCACCATCATACCATCGCGTTTTCACCATCGCACCATCGCCTTTTGGTCAGTATAATCAGAACACAAACAGAAAATGTCAGATTATGTTATGGTAGATAATAAAAACAAGTTTAGAATACTTGATATTTAATTTGAGTTATAAATAATAAAACCTGCTTTCTTTACATTATATTTTCCATATATGTCGTGAAACTGTATATAGATCAACGACTGTTTAATTTATGTTTATATATGCTTTAAATATGTTTGCATTTTTTCATTTGCTTTATTTAATATATCAACTTGAAACTCTTTATGTACAGTGCACAAGGATGACAATTTTTTTTAAATTTTTTGAGTGATTGCCTTTTGTTAATTTCTTGTTCCAAATACTAGGATCTAAAGGATACACAAATAGAAAGGGTGCCATACATAGTTTATTCATTATTTTATTCAAATTAGACATATTAAGTAAGAATTTTATAAAATTCAATTAATTTCTGTTATTTAAATATGTTATACATATGAGCATAGTATATCTTGAGTGTGTTGGCATAAACATTTTTGTCTGTAATGACGTCAACAAGCAAGGCATTTGTGTGAAGTTCCTGTTGCATGTTATATGTTTAACATGACGGTTAATTGATTGTGACATACTGGAAACAATATTTCGTTTATAATATATGATATTTACCTAAACATTTATTGATGTATTTATTTTCAATTTTTTATTTTCTAGATGAAATGCTCCCTTGAGGGTGGGACTCTTGCTCAAGTCGACAGCGAAGCCGTCAACAACTATCTCTACACATTGATGGTAAACACAGGTGAGGTGATAACATTATACATTATAACGAAAATATATCTACATAACTCAAGTGCGTACGATTTAATTTAAAAAGTTGTTGACAAATGACTTCTAGGATGTAAGTAAATACGTTTTGCTCACTATTTGTATTGATCAATTTGTAATAAGCTAATTACTGTGATGAACTATTTAAATGAATTCTTTTACATACTACCCTTTCATATTTCCCGGGTTGTTTAACTTTAAAAAGCATGGGCACCGCTACGTGGTGGTTTTTGTTAATTTAGTTTCAGTATTTTAATCAAAGTTTCGATATAAAAACTGTAGTATACAATCAGTAAAATAAGCTTTAAAATTAAGGCTGGATGATTGACACACCTTACCTTACCCATTATGCCTCAGAAATGCTTTTATTGTTATTTTTTCAAAAGCTTTTTTTAATTTTCGTGTACTCTTATTTTATCTTGCGCAAGTCGCCATGGAATACAGCAAAGACTTGCCTCTTGCCCTTGCCCGAGGGAGATGGTTCCGATGGATATTGATGGGTGGAAACGGTGAGGTGATAACTCAGAATAATTATACATTATAAAGAAAATATATCTTCATAACTAACAGTGCATACGATTTAATTTAAAAAGTTGTTGACAAATGACCTCTAGGATGTAAAGTAAATACGTTTTGCTCACTAATTATATTGATCAATTTGTGATAAGCTAATTACTGTGATGAACTATTTAAATGGATTCTTTTACATACTACCCTTTCTATTTTCCGGTGTGTTTAGCTTTAAAAAGCATGGGCACCGCTAAGTGGTGGTTTTTGTTAATTTAGTTTCAGTATTTTAATCAAAGTTTCGATATTAAAACTGTAGTATACAATCAGAAAAATAAGCTTTAAAATTAAGGCTAGATGATTGACATACCTAACCTTACCCATTATGCCTCTGAAATGCTTTATTGTTATTTCTCAAAAGCTTTTATAATTTTCGTGTACTCTTATTGTATCTACAAATCTACTCATTGGCTTATTACTGGAACAATCTTTTTTTCATTTGTTGCTTTTTGGCAATAAGTACATTGGTATTAGTATTTAATACGGAAGTAAATATACTATTGGTAGTTTGCATTTGATAGAACTGTTCATGAACAGGCTCAATCAAACCGAGCCTGCAACATTCTCATGTTTTTCCGTTTTTGGACTTTCTTTAAGGAGTCTAACTTTCTCTATTTCTCTATATTCATAATTTTTTTCCATTTCATTTTTAAATGTTGAATTCTGGTTAAGCCGGTTCTAGGGAACGCGGACGATAGTTTGCGGTTGGCAGTACCTTTCATGAACATGCTCAATCAAACGTAGCCTGCAACATTTTCAATTTTGCCGTTTTTGACTTTCTTTAGGGGTTCTTATTTCTCTAATTTGTTTACATTTAGATCCTCTTATGACAAATTATATTACATTTATTGCTACTTAATTCAGGTTACGAACATCTAACACTCTCTTAAATCATTATTTTATATTAGATATATAAAATCATATTTGCCCTTTCTAAAAATGTAAAATTTGTTTTTGGGGCATAATGTGCCTTAATCAATCGATTCAATCAGTTTATATATTCCGTCGCATATGTTACAAGAACTACAAATGTATAACAGAAGGTGTTATGTTCTTTTAAACAATATAAAGGAGCTTGGATCGGATTAGGTGATGCTGAATCGGAAAATACATTCAAATGGGAGGGCTCGCAACAACTTGCCACATATACAAATTGGGACACAAATGAACCGAATAATGGCGGCGCAGAATCGAAAGAAGAAGATTGTGTTGCAATAGCACCTCCTACTGAAAAATGGAATGACTACAACTGCAAAAGTACAATAAACTATTTCTGTGAACGTCCTCTTTCAAGTAAGATAAAGAGTATCATTCACGTTAACAATGTTTAAAGGTGTTACTAATGTGATATGAATCAATCTCAATCAAGGTTAAGGAAAAGACAAGTTATGTCCATGTTAAATGTTGAATTATGCATAAGCCGGTGCTAGTGGACGTGTACGGCCCAACAAGGTCAATCAAACCAAGCCTGCAACATTTCAATTTTTTGTTGTGTTGGGCTTTCTTTAGGGATTCTGCTTTGAGTTTTTTTATTTTAAATATTGTTTTTTGTTATTTTCAGTTACGTCCTAATGCGACAATATGAATGCAATGCATAAGTCAGTCATTACAAGTCGGATTGACTTCAAACTTGGTATACATGCTTCTTATAATGACTCAAAGTGCAGTGTACAAGAATCGGTACTCTGCAGCTCTTGATTTTTGAGTTATTGCCCTTTGTTAATTTTCATACTTTATTTTAGTCTAGGCCATTTCTCCTAAAGTATAAAAGCTATGGACTTGAAACTTCATAGGATGATGGATCTCAATAAGAAGAAGTGCAGTGCACAAGAACCGGTACTCCGTATTTCTTATTTCATACTTTATTTTTGTCCAGGCCATTTCTCCTAAAATGGAACATGAAACTTCTTAGGATGATTGAATTTATTACGGACAAGTGCATTGCACAAGAACCGGTACTCTGCATTTCTTATTATTTGAATTATTGCCCTTTGTTAATTTTCATACTTTATTTTTGTCCTGGCCATTTCTTCTAATGTATAAAAGCTATGGTCTTTGTGTGATGGTCATAGAGACTGTCCTTTTGGTGAAGATGAACATAATTGTAGTAAGTGATTTCTTCATTCCTAACTTTTAACATCATAATGTGTAACAACAAATACACTTGTTTGTAAATTTTGATACATGTATCAACATAGATGTTTTTGGAGATTTTCTAAAATACATATTTCATTTAAGTTATCTTTCATATATTTCAAGTGAGTGAATTTAGAATGTATTGATTTTGATGTTCATATTTTGGGAGACAGTTAAAAAAAGGAAAGGAAACAGTCTTTTATTACTATTAGCTGCATTAGCTGTAATAATTTAGCGGTGTTAGCTATTAAATAAAAGGATGTCATATATAAGTGTTAAATATGACAACTTTTTTAAAGACAGTCACTTCTAGCCAAGAGAAAATACCTCGTGCACAGTTTGAGAATAAAAATGTAAAGGTTTCCATACCTCTTCGTTACCTTTTTAAATAAGATGTGAATATCAATAGTGTGTTCATTAAGATGTAACATTTAAATGTTGAATATTTCACTGATACTCAAACGGATATTATGGCCTCATGTTTGGCTCTGTCTGGATGCCACGGTCTTGACGGGTTTTGTTTTACTTAATGTCTGGCTTATTACAGACATTTATTTTGCAGAGAATGTTTATATACACACAACGACTGATACACAAAGTTATTTGAAAGTATATCAGAGTTATATCCAGTTTGAAGTAATAAACATTGGAATTTCATTTTTTGTTTCATCAAGTAATCTAACCGCTGTGCATAGTTCATATCTATTTTTAACACATTCTTAAATTAGATTCAGAAAAAAATCAATTAAACAAAATCCGAACTTTCCAATTATTTATATTATAATTCAGTTTTAATAAGAAGTATTTGGGCATATACGATACTTTAAATTGTAAAAATACTTAAATAGAAGCTGAAAATATAAAAAAACTTGCTTGCACTGTTAACTTTCATTAACTTCGACACCAGATAAAGGTTTAAACTTTAGATAGAAAGATTTAGATAGATTTATTACGGCATAGGAAGCAAAAACATAGTTGACAACATAACATAGGATAAAATAATCAGCATTAATAAATACTATATCACATACGAGAAAACTATGACATGCTCACCAACACCAAGGATAACACAAAAAATGGCAAAAAAAGCTCTTATTTTCATTGATGTTCTTTGTATTGGCGGCATGACATAGAGAGGCAGACCTAAATAAAATCATGTTTTAAATACTAATAAATCATAAAAATGTGTAATAGGATGACTTTTTATTAACTTACTTTTCTACAAATTACTTTATAATTCGTTCTCATATTTTCCTTCATGGAGGCATCCATTTTGCATCGCTTACCAAGCGTTAAATAAAAGAAGTGATTTGATTGGTCAATATTAATATTGATAGTAATTAACGAATCGGTTTCTATATTTTATTACTTATCGTTATCCACGGCATAGGAAGCAAATACATAGTTGACAACATAACATAGGATAAAATAATCAGCATTAATAAATACTATATCACATACGAGAAAACTATGACATACTCACCAACACCAAGGATAACACAAAAAATGGCAAAAAAGCTCTTATTTTCATTGTGGTTCTTTGTATTGGCGGCATGACATAGAGAGGCAGACCTAAATATAATCATGTTTGAAATACTAATAAATCATAAAAATGTGTAATAGAATGACTTTTTATTAACTTACTTTTCTACAAATTACTTTATAATTCGTTCTCATATTTTCCTTCATGGAGGCATCCATTTTCTATCGCTTACCAAGCGTTAAATAAAAGAAGTGATTTGATTGGTCAATATTAATATTGATAATAATTAACGAATCGGTTTCTATATTTTATTACTTATCGTTATCCAATCAATTGTAATTCTATTGTTTGTCGAATGAATAAATTGCCGAGCTTAACTATTGACACGTAGTTGGGTGCTGCACCACTTTGGTCAGTACAATAAGGCTCAAGCCTTGAAATTTAACTAAAGACTTCTGTCTTGAATCAAACACTACAAAGTGTAAATTTAAGTCGACTGCCTTGTCAATCAATACAATTTAGCCAATTATTTAGAAAATCTTTTCTTTAAATAATTTGATTAATTGTCTTGTAAATAAATATAGATAGTGTTGAAATACATTGGCCTTAATAAATTGGTTAATTCATAAAATTGTCTTGACTATATTTACATCCCAACTACAAACCCACAGAATATATGTTCCTTATAACGGCCAAATTGTGATCGCTATAAGTCCGAACGAATCTTATTTAAAACTGCCACTATAACAAATGTAAATCACAGTCATATCTTGAGTTAATGACACTCCTGTTTACAGCTAGGATTTAAAACACATTTCTAAAATTGTAAAAAGATAATTAGCAGACAATTTAAAATCCTGAGCCGAAATATGTAAAAACATAGTAAAAAAATAAAATCAAATACTATTCAAAAGATGACCTTTGATGGCATCCTTAAAACTTTGTAACCTGTTGATCTCCGTTAACTCTACAGGTAAATCATTCCATAATTTAGTTCCAGAAAAAGCAATGGATTAAGAACCATGACCTTTGACCTTAGGTAGATTGTCTACCTAAGGTCAAAGGTCATGGTTCTTAATCCATTGCTTTTTCTGGAACTAAATCTCCGTTAACTCTACAGGTAACTCATTCCATAATTTAGTTCCAGAAAAAGCAATGGATTAAGAACCATGACCTTTGACCTTAGGTAGACAATGCCCACCCTTTTGACTAAGTCTTGTACTATTATTATGTACGAAATCTTGCGAAATAAAGTGCTCAGACATTTTATCCGGAGACAGGCCGTTTTTTATCTTAAAAACATGACACAACATTATCTGTTCAACTCTTCTGTGGACCGGTAACCAGCTAAGGGACTTAAAGTGGGATGGGTCAATATGGGCTCTGGAATCCAAGTCAAGTACTAATCTCATTATTTTATTGACAAATTTGTAACTTATTTTTTAAAGACTGTGTCAAGCTTTTATACCAAACAGAGCATGCATAATCATAGTGACACTGAATAAGAGACATTACCAGAAGTTTCTTGGTATGCTGAGTATGAAACTCTTTCTTGCGGTAAAGAAATTTTACCGACAGTTGGCCTTCTTAAGAACAGACTCCGCCATGGAGCAAAATGACATATTTTGGTCTATAGTAATCCCAAGATACTTGATAGATGAAATTGATTCAATGGATATACCAGAACAGGTTATATGCAGGTTAAATTGTGACCTAAGTTTTAGCCTGGACCCAAATAAAATTGACTCGGTTTTACCCAAGTGCAATGACAACTTATTGTCCACTAACCATTGGCTGACCAATTCCATATCATCTGTCAATGCCTTTTAAACAACAGATAAACTTTTACCAGATACAAGGATACCAAAATCAGGATATAAAGGATATTTATTTGACCACAGCTGGCATATCATTTACATAAATTTAAAAGAGAAGGGGTCCAATGATTGAGCCTTGATGAACACAACATGTTCATTTGGAATTGGAAGAATAAGTACCAGAGACATCTACAAGCTGCTTCTATCTGATAAGTATGATTTGAACCAATTTAGGACGTCAATACTAATACCTGATGCTTGCAGTTTCATTAAAAGAATGAAATGGTCGACTGTGTCAAACGCTTTCTGCAAATCCAGCAGCACCATACCAACAACATTACCTTTATCGTTTTCATACCTGATAAAGTCTGTAAGGTGAATCAGACAAGTATCAGTAGAGAAGCCACCCCTGAAACCTGATTGAAATTTATACAGCAGATCTTTATCCTTAAGATAAGCTTAAACCTGGTCATAAACCACCTTTTCAATGATTAAAGATACAACATTTAAGATGGACACAGGCCGGTAATAACAAACAGACAATTTGTCGTTCTTTTTATAAAGGGGAACAACTTTTGCAGATTTAAGATCATCAAGCGGCATATAAAATCTCGATACATACGTTAAATTTAAAAATGCTTTCTTCCGGTATCAATATGTTTGATTTGTTTAAGCTTTCTATACCATGTTTATAGCAATACAAATTTGTTTCAAAAAAGCATTGTGATCAATTTGCTAATTGTTAAAAATTACTTAAATATGACTAAAACCTATACACTTTCTTTTAACTGCTGTAACACAACCAAGCTGCTTTTATCCAATACTACAATTTGTATGCGTAATCATCCGTCAATCTTTCAGTTATATATTAACCATATAGATTGATTGTCTTACTATCTGAACATTTTTAGGAAAAAGCATGTCTAGGCTTAACATCAAAGGGTCATCATTATGTATTGTGATTATAAACAAGAAGGCATCATGTGATAAATACGGTTATATAACACATAAAAACATATAATAATATGAACGTGTAAAAACATATATAACAAAGCATTAATGTGAAGTTATATTATCGAAGTGACGTCATGTCACCGGTATCTCGTAATATGTATTTCGTAACAAGTCTTCGATCATTTAAATATGCAAAAAAGTGCCAAATAAACGTTTGTTTCATTATCTGAAAAACATGGTGGTTTTTTTCTTATATTACCCATCACAGATGATCCCTGCATAGAAAGCTCTTGCAAGAACGGAGGCACGTGCACAAGTCAATCTGGCAGTTATGCATGTACCTGTACTAGCCAATTTGCAGGAAAGAGATGTGAGCGTAAGTATTATTATAAAGTCTACAGCAATTAATTATCTGATTTACGGACATTACATGAAAGAAATCCTCAGTAACAAATAATACACCGAATGGTATTTTGGTATTAAATTATACATCAATGAGCCAACTAGTTTGCTAAACAAGGCCGAGCAAGATAGAGAGAGACATAGACAGGGAGGTTGCGGTGTACCTTTGAGTGACTTCTTTGTTCAAAGATTGAAAAACAAAATTTGCCTTTTATTTTACATATGTATTTATGGTTACTCTTAGTATTCCCCTGCCTGTAATGAAAAACGTCAGAAATGTTAAATACATTTGATATGAATTGATATGTTCAAGAATTTTTTCTTGCATGAAAATAGCGGCTGATCGTCATTTAGTAGCATGAAATCGTGTAATTATCTTCAAATGTAGGAAACATTTTACAATGCAAGTGTTCAATAAGAATGTTCAAAAATCTGATACAAATAGGGCAAATAAATATTAAACACTAATCTTAAGATTTGTTTCCCTCCTCGTTGTAGAATCATGTCCTAGTGGTTGGAGCTTGTCAAGTGGTCGTTGTTATATATTCAAACGTGCGTCAGTGAACTGGTCTACCGCAAAGGTAACAAATAAATAATTTATAATGCAATTTTCATTGCTTCAAAACTACAAGATCGTGTAGATCTATAAGCTACTGTCTTTCGTATGTGTGATCGATGAATACATAAATGGAGTAGTTTATACCGTTATAACGTCTATACTTTATCAGCTTAAACTCTATACTTCATGTTTATACTTATATTCTTCTTTCGTATTAATGCATTAAGCACAGTGTGTTTAAGAAAAACCTAGACAGGCTTGTAGAAACAAATACATGTTGTAGATTAAGATAAACTCTATTGTTTATGATGAATGATAACTTAATTTCATATCACTACAGTAGGTTATAATATCTTTAATAATTCCACGATACATTGTCAAGACTATTATCCTCTGTTTGCATAAATTTTTAAGTTCCATTGTGCCTCTGAAATGCTTTTATCTTTATTTCCTAAAAGCTTTTTATTTTTGATGTCAAGTTATTATTTCCAAATTGTTACTCATTGACGATTTGTATGTACCATCTTTTACTTATGTTGCTTATTGACAACATTTACAATTACAGTGATTAAGTATTTTGTACGGAAATCTAAATACTACTTCGTTTATATTTTCTACTTTTATGACGGAGAATTTACATTCAGATATTCTCTCATCGGGTGATTAGTATTAACATCCTCTAAAACCTTTACTTAAACGTTAGAAAACTCATATTTGCCCTTTGTAAAAAAGAAGTTCTGAGGCATAATGGGCCTTTAACACTTAGTCATGTATCAATTTTTATAGGAGAGGAAACATTCTTTTGATGAAGAGAAACATAAAATCTTTCAAGAAGTCACATGTTTGATTGCATTGACAACTATTTTACAATGCAATGACATGGCTGAAATAAAATACTCTTGAATTCTAAGGAAGAGTAATAAATATTCGTATCAAGTAATTTTTAAGGAATAAAACGATTTAAAAGATAACGATAGAAATTTAAAATGAACAATAACTCATCGCAATGACTTTAAAGAAAAGTAAGACCAACTACATCATATGCGTGAAATAATTTCACTTGGAGCTGGGCCATTCAAGTGGTCATAATCTTGGTAAGAGTTATAAAACATCGACATAGAATGTTTTGTGGGTAAAATATATTTAATTCTTCCGAGGGATCACTGTAGTTTCCAGATTTTTGTAGAAGTTTAAACATTTTTTAATACTATGTGTTAGGAAATGTATCTTGAAAAAACTAGAAATGTGTCCACAAGATAGGATGCATCCACAATCCCTTTTTTTCATTCTACAGACTGGCACCATAATAATATAATATGAAAGATATGATATGAGCATTATGTCGGCTTAATTCTACAACCCCGTTACTCGATTTTTGGCAAAATTGAGATTTTTATATCATTTTTTTTCGTCTCAGTGAGATCTTCACAGTGAACATACTAAAGTAGTTGTAGAACTAACATAAATATGTTTATTTCCAATTCCACAAACCCGTAACTCGCTTATTTACATCAAACTTTAATTCTTGACTCCAATAACTTCTTGTCCAATCAAACATTCTGATTTTGTACCGTGTGATACAATACACATCTGTAATGGCTGCCTAATTTATCACAACCAAATATTTCAAAAACCTTTAGTGATTTATTTAAAGATAATTATAGTATATTACCTGATTGTAAGATATATTCGTATATTGATTAAGTTTTTATAGCTCTAGCACAATTTTGAATTATATAGTAGATGTCTTGAATAGATAAATATGTAAATACTACATTCATTCGGATGAATACTATTTCGGACGGCCTCTATGAGTACTATTTTTTATTGTTTCCCTAAAGTATCTTATATTCAAGTTTTTACATTTTTTCTAAGGCTAGTCATCGGCTATATAGCTGAACCCGTTTTTGTATTTGCATTTTGATATGAAGTCATAGTTATTAGATATTCTTGAATGGAAGACAAAATACCACTTTGTCTACATCTAGATGCTATCAGGACAAATTGTTTCAGGTTCAACGCTGTTTTCTAAAGCACGAAAAGCATCTACTTGATGTACACTTTTAATCAAAAATCGAAACATTATAGCAACATAGGTATGTGGCAGAAGCGCATCGTCGGATACCAACGGTTGATAACAAGTGCATACTTTTGAGAAATTGATGTAAATATCATTTGATAGTAGCATTGATTTTGTATATATTCCAAACAAACATGTAATATTTTACACAGTAGGAGAAGTTAATGATATTTTTACTTGAAGTGTTGCTATGTTTCTAGCCGAATATTATTACACTTATTCAATTTTGCTTCAAATGTTTCACTAAGAACCCCGTATGTCGCTTTAATGGTGTAGAAATGACCTGAATGTGTTGCTTATAACCCAGTATCTCCTGAATGTGGTTTGAGAATCAGAATATGTATGTGTTTTCTTATTTATTATGAAAAATTGAAATAATTTATTAGAGATTTAAGCTTTAAAATTGTATGCACAGTAATACAATTTGGTATATATGTATATCATACAGATTCCTTAATTCACAGAAAACTCTATCTTTATACGGTTTATCATTAAAAAGTTATTGCAGTTCAAACTTTCAAATGCGATTTTCTAAAAATGACAAAAAATGACATACGGGTTTGTAGAATTAAGCCAACGAAATTTAATATTAAGATCTTACAAATAATTATGTGAAAAAATAGAAAAATAAATAAAATAACCGTGTGATCTATATGTAATTTAATATTTTTGTGAGTGACACAATGAAGAAGCCATTAGTTGTTTCAATATCTGCACATTTATTTATGTCATTGCTTACCCCAATCTCATGAGTTTCTCATTTATTACTTATTATGCTGACGACATTATTAATACATAATTTTATATAAGAAAGAACAACAGATATTTCCTTATAACTGTTATATCTTGTTAACCATTTATTGAACATAAGTATTTTTTTTTCAAAATTGTCATATTTTTCCGTATGTTACTATGTATGCATATTATGCTTGTTAAAATACTAAAGTAAATACCTATAAGAAAAAAAGTTACAGATCCTTAGCCATATTTTACCTAAGACAGGAACAATAAACGGAGTTACAGTTTTTGACCCCATGTTCTACTTTTTACTTCATCTTTTGCAGTTTAAGATATATATGTTTTAGAAAATATCGATAATTGTGACCCAGTTTCTTTGTAAATAAAAAATAGAAAATTGTGACTCCTGTCACAGAGATGATATACTAGCACAAGCTTGTAGAATCATATTATTATTTTGTGGAATCATATTAAATTGTTATGTATAATGTCACTTATTAACCACGTATATACACTTAGCTTTACCATGTATATTCACTTAGCTTTATAACCAGACAGGACAATTTACAAATCAAATAAAAGGCAATTGATTATACTATAAGTTAAGTAATGTTTAGATACTTGTGATGGTAAGGGTGAAGCCAGACTGAAAATGATGTAAATTAATCAATTTTTTGTACATTTCATTCTTCTGACCAAATACTTGATAAACATAACGCGTCTGCCAAGATTTTGGGTATACAGTAGAAATAGAGAGCCTTCTGTTTTGATCTCCCCACACACATTTTAGAAGCATAAATGCTGTTACTTGTTTGGTGAGTGGAGAGGAATCTTTAAATTACTGGTAAATAATTTATATTATTTAATTGAAACGTATAGCTTATTATCATACCTTTGTAATCTTTTTATAGTTACAGTCAAATCACAAAATATGCTAAACAATAGTGACACGATATTTGATACATATCTTTGATATATTTAAAAAGAATTCATGTATGTTATAATTATGAAAGTAGTAACGTAAGTGTTCTTATGTAACTTTATAGTCTAACAATTCTATGGACAGAAACTTTGTCATTTGTTAAAATAAGATATCAAAAGCATTGTTGCTCAGCAGTTTTACTGTTTATTGAATGTAGAAGAATCTTTAAATTCAAGTAGAAAGACAGAACACTGTAATCAAACTCCAGTGAGTCAACCAGAGGGTCCGAATCACACCGTAGACCCCTTTGAAAGCTGGTGGAATAGGTGATCACATGCCACAATCAAAGTCAACAGGAATTAATATTGGACACCGTCATTGCGTTCTAGTCAACAAGGAAGTTCGACAGAAGGGATCCAAGCAGAATAAAAAGTAATGCCGCAGGAACAGACAGGAAGAAAAAGTGAGCCGACTATTGAAATTGAGTTATTAAACAAGCTTGATCCTGGGAAGGTTTATGCGACACTTGGACCCTGAACTTACATAATTCTTCATTTAGTTTTTAAAAGGCACAGCAGCAGACTGGATTTTGGCTCTGCGAGATTCTGTTAAATCCAATTATGTGGAACGTAATTCTCAATTTTTGAAACGCTTTGCTAATCAATTAATACGCCCACATGCTCTTGCTGACCTCTTTTTAATGAAACAAGGCCGTTACAATCAGTGCAAGAATTTGCACCATAAATTCTAAATAAAGGCAGAACAGCTCAAGTGCAAAATTAAAATATATTTGCAGCCATTCATTATGATTATTAACCATGTTTAATTACCCTCAAATGTTGAGTATATGATGAACTTCATTGCTCAGTTGCATTTAACAGTTAAAAGCAATAGGCTAGCAGCTCAAGTCAAACAAAAAGAGCGCCATGACAACACTGCTAAGCAAATTAGTAATAGACTAGGTCAAGAAGTCATGCTTAAAATTGAGCAAACAGAAACGGGGCTATCAAAGAAGCTTACACTAAAATACAAAGCTCCATATGAGATCATAGAAATAGGACCAAACAATACATATAAACTGCTTGATAAAAATTGAGGGAAGTGAAAAAAAGTCTTATTAATGCAAGTAGGTTAAATGGTTACAGTAAACCACAGCCTCACTCATTCAGCATACAGAGAATTTACAGGAACCAATTGCAGATAACAAACAGTCACCTTCAAATATACAGTATCAAGAGTCAAATCAAACGGAATTGAATCATGATGAAATCGTTAAAATAATTATTTAAAACTAAAATGTTTTATTACCACTCTATGGTATATTTTACAGCTCAAAGGTTAGGTATACTAGTAAAAGAAAAGCTAGGAAAAATAATAGGTATAAGTACTTAACAAAAACAAAAGAAAATATAGTATGTGTATTTATATGAAAGTATAAGGGAAAAATACTTAAAAGTAAATAAACAAACAAAAAGGTGAAGTTCTACTATTAATGTTATTACAGTCCAAGGTTTATATAAAAGCAAACTTTAAGCCTGTCGCATCACTTATTCAAAAAAAGGCCATGTTAATTTATGTATCTCTTAGAAGTAAGCTGTCAGTAACTTTACTTGACAAGACGAAAATAGAGTAAAACAGAACCCCTAAAGAAAGCCCAACACAACATAATTGAAAATGTTGCAGGCTCGGTTTGATTGAGCCTAATCATGGACGGTATTGGAAAGTGCAATTTACCGTCCACGCTCCCTAGCACCGGTTTAATTCAATATTTAACACGAAAATAGTGAAATTTTGAATTTAGAAACATCCGAAGATGTGTTCATACGGCGGTTATCATTGAACCTTCAATGTGACACAGTAGTGCCATTCCGTGTAAAGCAGCTTATTGTCCCCAAATAAAAGAAAACATGTGCCCTAAACGAGAAAGGAATGGACGGAACTTAATAAAATGGAATTTGTAAGGGGATCTGAGGTTATGAAGCCTGCGTATCAAAGACAAGACGTCAAAAGACAAATTTAAGAAGCAGGCAACATCTCCTTAGGGTGATTATACAATATTCAAGTAGGAATACTGGAACCACCCAAGTTGAAAAATGGCCAAATAGAAGAAACAAAAAGTACAATATAACATGCATTCACGACAACAATGTCATGCTGAACGATCTTCAAGGATCGAAAATATAACATCATTGGATAAGTGTACGGGGAGACTTTTTACAGCCGCCACACGGCACAAATAACACGAATGTGGCAATAAAATAGAGTCAAATAAACTACACTCAATACTTATCAGTATAGGCACAAAAAAGTAAATGTTTATCAAACATCAAAATGTATTAATATAACTAATAAGTTAAACTCATGAAAAACATTCTGATCCTTATAGGTTATTTCTCGTCCTTATTATACTTTTGCTATTTGCAGGACATATCCTGTTTAGTATATATCATTTTTATTGGATTGAATAATGAAAGAATATCTTTGATATATTGTAGCATGGATTGTACTGATACATTATTTTAAATACTGAGCTATCCATTGCCAGTTTATCAAAATTCTGGAAACAAAGTAATCCCTCGGAAGCATTAATCACAACAAAATAACATAAGAATTGCAGACTCGGTTTGATTGAGCCCGCACATAAGGGATAATGAATAAGTGCAACATCCCTCACGCCCCCAGCACCGGCCTGAGCGGTACTCATTTCTCAACACTTTATAGTGTTGGTATCAATGATCCCGAAGGACCAGAAAATATAACAACACTGAAGTGAAGTACGGGGCAACTTTTTACGGCTGCCACACGGCACTTGACACCTGCTGTTGTGAAGTACAAAATTCTGGAAACAAAGTGATCCCTCGGAAACATTAATCACAACAAAATAACATAAGCATTGCAGACTCGGTTTGATTAAGCCCGCACATGACGGATAATGAATAAGTGCAACATCCCTCACGCCCCCAGCACCGGCCTCGTTACATGTTAGATTTGTATAAAATCTTCCAAAATACCTTGCTTTGTCAGAAGCATATTATACAATCTGCAAGCAAATAGTTTGTCATCTTGTGAACACAATGAAAAATACATTAAATGTCGTGAAAATTTTTAGCTACACAAACATATCCATTAAACATGTCCTTGGTCTATTTCCTTGGGCAATTCGTCCTCTATCATGCGAAACTGCAACTTTAAATTTGGACTCAATTTAATCAAACCATCTTTCAGGCAATTAAATGCAACACACATCTTGGCAGTAAAAATTCTAACATTCGACTTAAATGTGATAAAACAACAGAAACTATCAAGTCATGTCAATTCTGCATTTTACAAATACTATGTGTTTGCACAGTAGAGACCAATAATCTCTACTTGCCAAAACAAAGCCATGGCTGTAGTAAGAAAGTTGAAATAACCACACATCACCCTGTAAATTTTTCACTTCTTCAACACTTCTTTAGTGACCGAGAAACAAATGTAATTCAAGCGAAAAGCACATTTTCAGAACCCTTCAAATTGTATAATCACAAATTACATTTCAGTCACTAACAGCTAAAGATGAAAAATCTGAAATGAACCTTGAAAAATAGTTGCTGTCGCTAAAGAAGATGAATTTATTTATCAAAATCTAGCAGAAGCAATGCTAAACAGCAATACTCAAACATAACAAGACCACACAAACCTTGTACTATCAATATCAGCAATTATCCTGTCACTAGGATCATTAACAGCAGTCGTATGCATATATCGCAAACATACCAAATTAATAGCATCACTGCTTTTAATAAAGCAGCCTCTCCTGCATCATCAACGAGTCTTCCCTGATTTCACTATATAGAAACAGTCAACCACAACTACACCATCTTTACGTTAAATGATTTTCACATAAATTTTACGCAGTTTGATACCTATGCATTTCTTGCTATAGCTATAGCTGTCCTCTTGTATATTGTATATAGGCATATGAACCTAAACTTTACCTTGAATTATCAAATGGCAAACAATGTGCTATATATCCTATTATCAAACTACCAATTTATGTCAGGTCTTGCAGTTTACATCTAATGGTAAATTTCCAGCATAAACACTCACAATTGGACTAATTTCTAAACTTGAAATTCAGTGAAACCCATTTGAAATTCAAACAACCTTCCCATCCAATGTCAAACTTCCAAACTTTATACAGTGTAACTTCTAAAAACCGAACACCTGTGGGACTAGCCAAAAAGTTCGTAATTTGGAAGTTTTCGGAATTCAGAAGTTTGGAATTATCTGAACAAGTACAATTATTAACATCAACTGTTTTATAGTAAGACATGATGAAAACTATATGAAGCTGGTTAAATTTTAAAAAAAGCAAAATTATTGGACTTTTACCATTTTAAATTTAATTATCACCTCTAATTGAATTTGCTAATACAATAGCATATTGTTAGTAATCACAATCTATCCTTTAGTATATTTCACATACATGTAGTACCTGCTATTTACCTATATTTTTATTCATTTCATCACATTATTTTTCTCAAATTCTTCATTTACACACTTAAAACAAGTGTTATGCTTGACAGGTTGTTAATCTAATAGGTGTCAGGATTGATGGGTACTGTTAATTGGATGATACTGACATTTTGATGGTTTTTCAATTACAAGTATAATATTTCTTTACATCTTCTTTAATTTCCGGATTTTCGAAGTAAATTTTAATTGATATAACCTAAATATTGTTCGGATTTCAGAAGTTTCCGGATTTTAGAAGTTCCGGAATTCAGAAGTTTCACTGTATATTTAAACCCATAATCAGCCTTCCTTTTTAAGCGACTTCTGAGAAATCCAGAATAAAGTTTCTTACAATCCTGGGATTTGCACCACAACATTGGTGTGCCTTATGAAATGAATTTCAGAATTAAGCCTCATGCCCCTAAGTTAGAAGATAAAAGCAGTCCAATACTATCCCCAAAACTTCTCACATAAATTCTCCATTGTCACAACACTGTCCACTCCCTCAGGTCATTTTACTCAAGTTCAAACTGCCAAAATCTCATTTGGGTCGGTAAACCATCATGTTCCACTGGATGCTGCAACACATTTATGCTGACAAATGCAACGCAACATACTTATCAAAAAGATGGCAACTGCAACAGACGGATACTACAAACGGTAACACACAACAAGACATAAAACAATTAGATGTGTAATCTAGGAACTGTAAATAATGAAATATTATAAGAATCTATCAGAAATTCTGACTGTATTACTGTGTTTTACTGTGTTCTTTTATGTACATAATATATTCATTATAAACTATTTTATTTTACTTTAATATGACAATATTTTTCTTTTCTCTTAAACATTATGTATATACTTATTATTCTAACATGCAGGAGCATTATTTCTTCAAATGAGGGGAAGTTGTCACAGAGATAATACACAAGAACAAGCTTGTAGAATCATATTTTAATGTTGTGAAATCATATTTAATTGTATGTATAATGTTACTTCAAGTCTTATTTGTCATTACATACACTTAGCTTTCTAACAAGACTGGACAATTTACAAATCAAATAAAAGGCAGCTGATAATACTATAAGTTAAGTAACGTTTAGTTACGTAAGATGGTAAGAGTGTTGCCAGACTAAAAATGATATAAATTAATCAATTGTTATGTACATTTCATTCCTCTGACCAAATACTCAGTTGATAAACATTACAGGTGACAGTCTGACAACATATTTTGGGTATACAGTATAAATAGTGAGTCTTCTGTTCTTATCTTGCACTCAAAAATTTTAAAAATTTCTTGTTAATTGAGTGGAGGGGAATCTTGAAATTCCAGATAAATAATTTGAATTATTTAATTGAAACTGATAGCTTATTAACATACTTTTTATATCTTTTTATAGTTATAGTTACAGATATTTTATACATAACTTTGATATATTTAAAAAGTCATGTATGTTATAATTATGAAAGTTATAATGTACGCGTTACTATGTAACTTTATAATCTAACAATTCTATTGTAAATGAACTTTGTCATTTGTTAAAATATGTTATCAAAAGCATTGTTGCTCAGCAGATTTATTCAAATATTAAGAGGATATTTTTTCGTTTGCGTGAAATATGGAATATATTTTCACGAAACATGATAAAATGCCACATATTTTCACGAGCCGGTACGGCGAGTGAAAATATGTGGCATTTTATCATGTTGAGTGGAAATATATACCATATTTCACGAAAAACGAAAAAAATAACCTTTTTTATTTAATTTCATTATCAAAAGAAAAAATGGTAACAATCCCCTTGCTTGCTACCAACTGCAATTGTACAGCGCGCAGTAATTTATGCGTAAGCACGCGCTGTTTGGCGCTACAATTGTGACGTCATGTAAACAACTCTTTTAAACGTCTGTACAGCGTTAATTACTGAATTAAAGATATTGGTGTTCGGATTAATTTTCTTAGTTAGACCATTTTTTCTATCATGCTAGATAGTTTTCAAAACAAAATTCATGAAAAAAGCTGTTTTGTTATTCATCAGATTTTTCAAACAAAACGGCGAAAGAAGTCCCTTAAAATAAATATGAGTTTTGACTCCGCCCACTTTCATATTTATATTTCATATTTATTTTTAAAAAATATGAAATATATTTGACTGATATAGCACCATATTTCATGGGTAAAATTAAATAATTGAATTTATTCATACACCTTGTCATTATATATACATATTTTTTATTCTTTTATTCAAATAAGACATATATAGTAAGAATTTATAAATTTCAATAAATTTCTGTTATTATTTATTAAATATTTTAAACAATGATGATCATAGAATGTTTTTAAATTTTAGTGTGTTGGCATACACAATATTGTCTGTAAGGAGGTACGAGGGAAAATATCCGGAATTTTGACTCGTTCTCGAAAACCATTCAATATTTAACAAAAAATCTTTCTACTCTTTTTCAAAATATTCTCCACCTACGTCTACGCACTTTTGCCATCTTCGTGGGAGCTTTTGTATTCCCGTTGTGAACCATGACGTAGACCTATGTTTTAGGTACTGTGTAACAGCAGATATCAAAGCCGCCCTGGTCTTATATTTCTTTACAGCAAGAAATTTGTTCAGTTCTGGAAACAAAATAAAAGTCACAGGGAGTGAGGTCTGGGCTATATGGAGGGTGAGACAACAACTCTTCTGTAGCTGCGGCGCGTATGGGAGGGGCGTTATCGTGAAGAAGGAGGACCATTTTTCTGTGCTAACCTGTGACGCATTTTGCTTCAGCTTTTTTCTGAGATTTTTCAGAATTACTTCCGAATAGTACTTGGCGGTGACAGTTTGACCTTTTTGGCATGAAATGAGTAAGTATCATTCCTCGTGAATCCCTAAAGGCAACAAGCATGACTTTGCCAGACGAAGGATACACCTAAAACGTTTTAGGAGGTGGGGAACACAGCTCGTTTCCACTGCTTGACTGAGCTTTTGTCTCAGGTTCGGAATAATGAACCCACATCTCATCTCCAGTGATAATGCGGTTCAACACTTATCTCCTTCACGATTAAAACGAACTTAAATGTTCTTTTGCATTGGTTACTCTGGTTGCCTTTTGATCTGCGGACAGCTGTTTAGGCACCCACCTGGCACTTATCTTACTCATGCTTTGGTGATCGTGTAAAATCTTGTGTGCCGATGCCTTACCGATGCTAAACTTGTTGGCTACTTCCTCCAAAGTTACTCGACGATTTTTGTTGACAAAAGCTTTAACATTTGCCCGTTGTGAACCATGACGTAGACCTATGTTTTAGGTACTGTGTAACAGCAGATATCAAAGCCGCCCTGGTCTTATATTTCTTTACAGCAAGAAATTTGTTCAGTTCTGGAAACAAATAAAAGTCACAGGGAGTGAGGTCTGGGCTAGCATAAGGAGGGTGAGACAACAAACCTCTTTCTGTAGCTGCGGCGGTATGGGAGGGGGCGTTATCGTGAAGAAGGAGGACATTTTTCTGTGCTAACCTGTGACGCATTTGCTTCAGCTTTTCTCTGAGATTTTTTTCTCAGAATTACTTCCGAATAGTACTTGGCGGTGACAGTTTGACCTTTTGGCATGAAATGAGTAAGTATCATTCCTCGTGAATCCCTAAAGGCAACAAGCATGACTGTGCCAGACGAAGGATACACCTAAACGTTTTAGGAGGTGGGGAACCAGCTCGTTTCCACTGCTTTGACTGAGCTTTTGTCTCAGGTTCGGAATAATGAACCCACATCTCATCTCCAGTGATAATGCGGTTCAACACTTATCTCCTTCACGATTAAAACGACTTAAATGTTCTTTTGCATTGGTTACTCTGGTTGCCTTTGATCTGCGGACAGCTGTTAAGGCACCCACCTGGCACTTATCTTACTCATGCCTAGGTGTTCGTGTAAAATTTTGTGTGCGATGCCTTACCGATGCTAAACTTGTTGGCTACCTCCTCCAAAGTTACTCGACGATTTTTGTTGACAAAAGCTTAACATTTGCTACCATTGTTGTCGTCACCGCCTCAGCCGGCCGCCCAGTCCTAGGCCTGTCACAAACATTTGTTCTGCTTTCACGAAACTGAGAAACCCAGTTGTAGAAGGTTGAACGTGATACACAGTTATCAGAAAATATTTTTTTAAGCATCTTAAAGATGTGGCAGGGCTTTTCACCTTCTGCAACCAGAAAGTTTATTACAGAGCGTTGTTTCTCTAACAAAGAGTCCATATTAGACGAAACACCTATCATAACAACAACAACAACAACAACTTTTATTAGCAAATATCGACAAAAACTTGCCTTTGGCTAATGAACAGAAAAAATACTTCAAATATTGATCATATATACAAACATATAAAGCAATTTTATATGAAACAATATTTATCAACACATATACATATATATTCATAGTGATCAGAAAAAGTGTACATTTATTAAGACATCGTTTCTAACAGTATATGCTTCTTTAAGATATTTACACATATTCAATACAGTTTTCTTTTTATTTGAACCATCATACGGTTGAACAAATTAAGATTTGGCCACGAAATATGTGGCATGTTAATTGGTACGAATATTTGAATATTTTTGGCAGGTCATAAGAAAGTGGTACTCTGACTCAATGACATTACAATTGCAATATCTACAAATTCTATTTATTCTATCAGTTCCTATATATCTCCCAGTTTCGATAGCTAGCGAGTGCGCTGATAATCTGAAACATGTAAATAGTTTTCTCAAATAGTCATTTTCAATAAAATCAAGATATTTTTCATAACCAAATTCTTTCTTAAATTTTACATAATAATCAAGTTTGGACATACTACGAATAGAACCACTCCATTCTTGTTTAAACTGATCTCTTAATCTGCATTTTAAGATACTCATAGAAATATCGTCGTTGAAATTGTACCAAATATAGCCGTACCCGAGAGAATCTAGAAGAGATTTAACATGTTTTGCCCATAATATGCAATTTTGATTGTATGTTTCTTGATATTGCAGTTGAAAAATGTTATAAATAAGCGAACTTTATTTCTGTTTAATTTCACCCAATAGTTCAAAACTCTCTCTTTACATAAGATAGATATCGGATATCTTCCCAATTCTCCAAGTACAGCCATATTTTGTGTAAACATTTTAACACCTAGAATCTTTTTACAGAACTTCATTTGAATTCTATCTAGAACATCTGTATTGTAAATACCAAAGACTTCAGCACAATATAGTAGTATTGGTTCTACCATCCTGTCAAAGAGCAACAGTTTAGTCTTAACATCAAACTTTATTCTTGAGAAGATTGAATACAGGCTGTTTACAGCTTTTAATGCGTGCTCTGATAAAGATTTCATTGCATCATTCATAGACCCATTATACTTAAAGTTAACTCCAAGGTAACAAAATGTTTCTACAACTATTATTTTCTCACCATTAATAAACCAATTATTATCATTTTTTTTTTCTTTTTCTAAATACACAAATATTTGTTTTCTTAACATTTATTTTCAGACTCCATTTAACAGAATATACGTATAAACTATCTAGCTGCGCTTGGAGACTTTGTGCATTTTGTAGTAAATACCACCATATCGTCTGCAAATAGTAACATATAAATATTCAGATAATTTAAATCTGCTTCTGACAGCGCATTAAAATCAAGGTTTACGGTAACATCATTCACGAAAAACAATATAAAAAGTATGGGCGAGAGTGGTTCCCCTTGCTTTAATCCAAACGAAACATCAAAAAAATCAGATTAAGTTTGTATGTGTCTTAACACAAGCTGAGACTCTGTAATAAATAGCCTTTAACATATTCACCATTTTGCTGCTAACACCAATTTCAAATAACTTGTACCACAGTGCATCTCGAACAACCGTATCGAATGCTTTTTTCGTAATCAATAAAAGCACAATAAAGAGATTTATTTTCTGACAGCAATTTTTGAATTAAGCTATGCAGAATATAAACGCAATCTACCGTGCTTCTGTTGCAACAAAAATTCCGGGAAATTGCATTCATTAAAAACTGATGTTTTTTCCCCACCATTTTGTCAAAATCGATTTCTTAAACATAAAAAAAATATTTTAAGCCAGGGTATTTATAAGTAAAATTTCCTCGAAATTATTGGGATCACTTTTACCCCTTTTTTTATTAATAGAAGGGAGGAGGGCCCTTTGCCCAATTAAAGGATAAACCTTCACTAAAATATTTTTTTTTAAAAAAATTGTATTTAAAATGGAGTGTTTAAATTTTTTGGCATAAATTTGAAAAAATTTGAAATTACCAAATTTTAATGACCAGGCCCTTATTTCGAGATAACGAGGAAATGGGCAATTACAAATCTTATTTTCAGGCGAAGGTTTTTATCTTAAAACATCTATTTACAATATTTAGAAAATTATCATGGGATAAGTCATTTAACATTGCATCATCATGTGCTGGCTTATTTAAAATATCAGCAAAATATGCAGAAAAACTGAGCTTCATCGATATGATTACTATTTGTACTTTTTAGTGCTCCTATACCTATTAATTTTCCTCCAGAATTGTTTTGGTGATTTCTGACTCAATTCAAATAAGCTTTGTTTCTCCTTATTGAAATTTTTAAATTTAGTCCTACGTTTTAATATTACAAAAATGCCTTCTACTCTCTAAAAATGACATTCTATTCTCTATACAAGGGTTTTGGTTAAATTTTCGTTTTTCATAAAAAAATCTAGCTTTTGCAGTTTCTACATGCGTCATCAAACCGGGATTTTTTCGCTTTTTGACATTATTTTTCACTGACACTGTTTTTCCAAATACAGAAAAAGAGCACTCATACATAATTTCTGAAAAACCTGTTATGTTTGAATCTAAATCACCTTGGTTGTTTAATATATCGTTAGTTTTTTTAACAAACATAGATCTCTTAGATTCTAATACATCTAATAAGTCACGTGATCTAGTAGAATCCCCAAAACAATTTATCATATTTCGTATTTTGCATCATGGTTTATGTACATTATTTTGACAGACAATTTTAAATGAAATTGGACAATGATCCGAGAACTCGGTCATGTCTAAAACAGACATGTCTGATATATATTCGAAATTATTATATTTTGTAATTAAATAGTCAACAACACTTGCACCAGGTCTATTCCTGTTTACACAGTGGTATGTAAAGTCTCCCTTTTCTAACCGTCCGTTAGCAATTAATAAGTCATGCTCTTTACACATGCTAATTAGCTTATGTCCGAAGGAATTTATAACTGTGTCTTTAGATTTCCGTTGGTTTTGGGACGAAATAAAATTGTGGCAAGTCTAGAAATCTATCAAGGTTAATATTTTCGACAAAGTCTAACGCATCCCCTGTACGACTATTAAAGTCACCGCACAAAAAATACTTCCCCTAATGCACTATATAGTATTTATGTCATCGCTTAATGCATCGAAAAAAATCGTAATCAAACAGACAAGACTGGTTATTTCTGTATACTGACGACTCTTCAGGCGGGATGTAGCACGCGCATATGTAAAGATCTTTCTCCTCGTTTGCTTGGATGCACTTAAGTTTAATCCACATTATCCCGTTACGATTAATTTTAACCTGATCGATATTACAGTTAAGTGAATCTCTTACATAGGTTATTAATCCGCCACTATAACGTTTCGCTTTTTTATTGGTTTTCGGCCTCGGACAGTTAAAGGTAGTGTACCCATTTATGCTTATATTTGAAATACTAAAATTTTTCCTTTGTTTCAAAAAAGTTAAAGATTTTAAATAATTCGATATAAAAATTAAAAAATTCCTCTTTCTTTTAATTTTTTTACACAAGCCTTGTTTTATTCCTTTGTGGGAAAAACTTTTTTCACTTTTCGTTATTTCCTAGATTTGGTTCCTTTCGGGTTTTTACAGCTTTTTCTTTACCCTTGTGTTTGATCGTCGTCCCTTTTTTGACAATGCGGAATATAAAAAGGTTTCGCAAAAGGGCCTTCGCGTTTTGGCTTTCTTTAAATTTCCCGGGAATTCGCGGCGGGGGTTTTTCCCGGGGTAAAAGCCTTGGGAAACTGGCATTTGACCTTTTAGTTTTTAAACCCTTTTTTGCATACAGGGTTTTAAAAAGGAAAAATTTTTGCCCGGGATAGAATTTTGAACTTCGAAACTATAGGTTTTTTTTTTGGGCCCTGCTTTTTTTTGCCTGGCGATGTGTTTCTAACTCAAGTTTAATGGGTTTCTGGCGACATTGTTAAATTTGAAGCTTTGTTTTAAAAAAACTCTATAATTTGCGAACAATTTTCTAACCTTCGCTCTTCAATTGTGATTTTCTCCGGGAATCCGAAGAAAAGCAAATTGTTCTCCATTGACCTTGCTTGCCAAATCGACCCCTTCATCATTTAAAGGCGCTGATTTCGTTATTGGTTAGAGTTTCATATAGTTTTACAACAACACTTTGCCATTTTGGATTTTGCCCCCTTCTTCGTTATCGTTTTTGTCAATTTGGTTCTTGTTTTTGGTTTAAGAGTTGTCAACAAAATTTGTGAATCGATAATTACGACTTGCTTCTTTTCATTTAACCCTTGCGCCGATTGACTCATTCAAATCGGATTCCAAGCTACTTCTATATTCGTCTATCCAAAGACCCAACTTTTTCGTCAATACGCGTCACCCGTGTTTTCAATATTGTCTAATTTTCTCAACCGTTGATCCATTGATTCCCAGCTTATCCATTATCATTTTGGTTATAACTAGGGGGTACTGGTGTATTGTGTATTGGTTGTTTGAGCAGGTGTTGTGAACGAATAATGTGAAGGCTCGTGATACGACTGATTTTGTAGACTACTGTTCATCCCCGGGCTATTGTTCGTTGCATATACCCATTGTTTCATGTTTAAATTTTGGGGACTACAGTTAATATTTGCCTGATGTGTATTAGCGTTCATTAGTTGTTGTACATATCCCTGTTGAGACATTTTAGTATTGGGTGAAACTTCGCACTTAGCAAATCTTTTTACCTCGTGAGTTTCGCTCAGTTGGTTTGGTGATATTTGCGAAACAGATCTCTTTTGTGAACTTGAACGTCAAGCATTCTTCTTCTCTGACTTTTTACCCATTTAAATCCTACACATAGTATAAATCCACGTACTCTTTTGTTTATTGACAATAAAAATCACAATTTTAGTCCATCATCAACATAATAATTCCAGTTTATCTATATTTTTCTCCCAATTTAAAATTTTCTGACCACCATTTTCACGCATGCGCACCCACAAGTTATCAGAAAATCTTTTTTTAAGCATCTTAAAGATGTGGCAGGGCTTTTCACCTTCTGCAACCAGAAAGTTTATTACAGAGCGTTGTTTCTCTAACAAAGAGTCCATATTAGACGAAACACCTATCATAAATCAGAGGGCAAAATACTGTGTATACACAACTAACATTGAAAATAAACTGACCACGTTATTGGCGAATAAATGTAGTTTTCACCAATATATAATATGTGTATATAGCTGCATGTGGATATTTTCTGACCGTCCCTCGTAAACAAGCCAGGCAATTGTTTGTAGTGTGCATGTAAAGTTCTTGTTGCTTTTAATATGTTTAACATGACGGTTTTGTGAGTGCGACATACTGGAAATAATATTTCGTTTTTAATGATACTTACCTCAAAATTTATTAAGGGAAATTTTTTCAATTATTTATTTTCTAGAGCAAATGTGCCCTAGAGGGTGGAACTCTTGTGCAAATCGATAGCGAAGCCGTCAACGACTATCTGTACACATTGAGGAGTAACGAAGGTGAGATGATAACTCATAACTCAGATATTATAAATAATAAAGAAAAGATATCTACATAACTCTAGTGCGAACAATTTCATTTAAAAAGTTGTGAACACATGACTTCTAAAATGTAAGTCAAGAAATTTTGCTTACTTAATATTTTTGTGATGATTCTATGGTAAGCTTATTACTTTGATGAACTATTTAAATGAATTCTTTTACATACAACCCTTTTACATTTTCCGGTAAGTTTAACTTTAGAAAGCATCGGCACCGCTACGTGGTGTCTTTTCTTTATTTACTTTTAGTATTTTAATCAAAATTTCGATATAAAACTTCAGTATACAATAAGGAAAATTAGATTTAATTTTAAAACTGGATAATTGTCATACCTGACCTTACCCATTATGCCTCAGAAATGCTTTTAATGTTTTTTTTTCAAAAGCTTTTTGGGGTCCGCCTGGGCTCCTTGCCATTGGTTCTTGTTGCTGGGTCGTGTGGGGGTTGCGTTCATTGAACGCCGCCTTTCCTTGTTGATCTTGTTTTTCATATTTTAATTTTTGTGTACTATTACTGTATCCAAAATTCTACTCATTGGCTATAATTACTGGAACCATCTTTTTACATCTGTTGTTTTTTTTTTGCTATAAGTACAATTAAATAAGTATTTTGTATGGAAGTAAAATACTATTGGTAATTTACACTTGATAGTACCGTTCATGAACAGGCTCAAACAAACCGAACCTACAACATTTTTAATTTTTTTCCGTTTTGGACTTTCTCTAGGGAGTCTTATTTTCCATATTCTACCGCCGCATCAGCGTTGTTTGTGCCTAGTGAAGGTTGTAAAAAGGTCTCGGTCTGGTGAATTTTCGTATGCTTTGTTCTATAGTAAATCAGTCACATTTAGGGTTAATTCTGGATTCCATTGTTCTTGATGAATTATATACTGTCTTCAACTTTAAACATCAATACTATCTTAGTCAAATGAGTCCCAAAATATAATAGGTTAGCCATCTACTTTTTTTTGAAATCTTCATTCTGATGATGTAACACTGTTAAAATTCACCACTTAAAAAACTCCTTACTGCTGGAGGGTAGTACATCTTTCATCCTTTCGCAAACAAATTAGTTCCTGGAGATTACACTAAAACAAACTTTGAAAGTCCTTATATTACACACAAAAACTACACATGCAATAATTACACTTTAGTTATGACCAATCTAACTAGAGATGACTTAAATTGGGCCACTTGGGTCGAATTCCGTACAGGGTTGAGACCTAAATAAATCCAAAATTTAAGTTGAGCAAAATTTATGCTCATTTCTTAGTAATTAAGTGTTATATTAGTACAATCATATAGGTTTGACAAATAACATTAATGCAGTTCAATTTCTTAAATATGAACCTTCATACGAAAAATCAGCCTCGGCCAAAAGAATTTTACACAAATATTAATATTAAACATTCTGTCATATATTTTGATTCTGTCGAATAAAGTTTAATGTTACCGGCTAATGTCAAATAGTTATTTTTATGAAAGAATAAGCCCTTATTGCTTTAAAATTGTAATATAAACTCCATTTCTTTAAATGGGTCGTGAGAGCATGACATTTTGGGTTAAAATACAAGAAATCACAATTAAATGTGTTCTTTACATAAAGTTTTCTTTCAATATTGTAATAAAACTTACTGATTATGGTTTTTACCATTATACCATGGAAAAGAACCAAGATATATACTCTACACTGTCTGTTTAAGACATCAATAAAGAGAAACAGAGGTAATCTTAAGGTTAGCAAAGAGGTTACCATATCACCATGGGCTATGTCTTCTGACAAAGTAAGATTAGCCAACACACATACAAATAAGGCTTAAAAATGATTGCACATACTGTCTCCCACTTTAAATCATTGAGAAGTCTTAATATAATCAAAATTAGAGAAATTTTCTCCTGATATACATCGAAATATTGCCTGAGCATTGGGAGTCGTTACCGTCAATAGCTGAAGTTTCAAACTAGATATAAGTCATAACCTACTCAACGTGTCCTGACAAAGCTGCTGCCAAACTGAGCTGATGGTGTTCTTCCATAGATCTTACCCAGTATAAGGTAAGGTCCTGCACTCAAACTTCGGCTTTAATAACAGCATGGTCTGAAAAAATATGCAACACTAGTACATTTCGAAGGAAATTAAAAGAGGCATTTATGCTGTAATTCTGATATCTAAAAAAGAAAGGAAAGAATGTCTTAATCAATCAATGGCTTAATTCACATAGGAGGGCTTAAATGTTATGTGCATTCCTGCATGAAAATAGAATGTATAATAGACATTATAAACCTAATCTCATCAAACTGCTATAGCAGCTACAACAACAACAATAACATCAACTTTGTTGTTCTAAATGAGCCAATTATCCATAAACTACACTGTTTAATGGCTAGAAAATCTCTGTTGTGCATATATTAGCAAATACATTCTGCAACACAGCAAAACATCAAGTTTCACTACACTGAAAATACCTTTTTCCAACATGTAAATCATATTTGTTCTGTTCAATTGTCAGTTCTGCTTCATTGAAATACAAGACAATAGTGAATATTTACAATCTGATTATTACAGCATCAATACTTTGCTGAAACATCAGTGCATAAAATGTGTGGTCCATATAAGCAATAGGCTACTATGGTGCTTGTTCGAATCCCATGACCGGTGCTTCTTGGGCCCCTAAGACTTCTGGAATGAGCTTGCCAATTACTTTTTTTACCAATGTAACCAGTCGGAAAACACCACTCCCCAATTCCTTGCAATGCAAGGCTCATCCATTTATCCATAATTTAAGATGCATTTCTCTAACAACTACTATTTGCTATATAAATCTAAAAAAAAATAAGCTATATATCTAGTAAATTGCTAAACACAAGGTGGAAAAATAAAATTTATCAATGTATTAACTGCTTTAAACAAAATTTAAATTTCAGTATTATTTCAATAAAATGTGAAGAATAATCCTTTAATTATGACAAATCTAACTAGAGCTTCAAACTTTTAAGAACTACTTTCTAGACTACAACGGGTTTGGTCTAATTCTGTACCGGGTTTAGACCAAAAGTCGCCCCGTACATTAAATTAGCGATTTTATATTTTCGATCCATAAAGATCGTTCAACACGACATTATTTATGTGTTGTGGTATTTTTCGATTGGGTTGTACCAATATTCCTACTTGCATAATGCTGAATCAGCCTCAGAATATGTCGCCTGTTCTTTAACTATTCTTTTGACGTCTTATCTTTGATTGGCAGGCTTCATAACCTCTGACTCCCTTTCAAAATTCCATTTCGTTTAGTTCAGCCCATTGCTTTCCCCTTTAATATTACCGTACGCCGCTTTTCATAGAATGGCACGGAAATGTCACATTGAAGGTTTCATGATAACCGCTGTATGAACACTTCTGTTCATAAGTTTTGCATTCTATTTTCAAATGAGAATTCTGCTTAAGCCAGTGCTAGGGGCGCGGACGATAGTTTGCACATGACAGTACCTTTCACGAACATGCTCAATTAAACCGAGCCGCCTGTAACACTTTCAATTTTGTCGTTTTGGACATTATTTAGGAATTCTTATTTCTCTCATTTGTTTACATTTTGCTCCATTTATGACAATAAATGTCACATTAATCGCTTCTTACTTCAGGTAACGAGCATTTTACATTCTCTTAAATCATTATTTTATATAAGATATATAAAATCATATTTGCTCTTTCTAAAAAGTAAAATGTGTTTATTTCTGAGGCATAATGTGCCTTTATCAATAAATTCAATCAGTTTATTTATTCTGTCACATCTGTTACATAAGATATAAATGTATAACAGAACGTGTTATGTTCTTTTAAACAATTTTAAGGACATGAAACCGAAGAAGCTTGGATCGGATTGGGTGATGCTGAAACGAAAATACATTCAAATGGGACGACTCGCAACAACTTGCCACATATACAAATTGGAGAACAAATGAACCGAATAATGGCGCAAGATTTACAGACGATGGCGCAAGAATTGCAGACGAAAATTGTGTTGAAATGAAAGCCAATAAAAAATGGAATGACAACCTCTGCAGTAATGAAATAAGCTTTTTTTGTGAACGTTCTCTTACAAGTAAGAAAAAAATATTAAATTTAAATATCATTTATGTAAACAGTCTTTTAAGGTGTAGCTTATGTAATTTGAATCAATCGCAATCAAGGTTAAGGAAAAGACTATAAGAATTTTACACCGGCTGCCGGTACAGACCGGAATATATATATAATACAGTATGCAATTGATCTAAGTTGCACATAAACAGCTTCTATTTTATCAAATCGAGATAATCAAAACGCTTAATACCAGTGCAGTATGTAACTCTCGGATCGACAATTTGATTTTTACTAATCTGTTAAGTAGAACCGCAGGATGCATTGTCAGGTTTCAAATGCTGGATTTTTGGCAACGAATAGTCTCCATATAAATGATGTATAACGATTAAATTGCAATACTAGTTGAAAGTTTGTATAAATGATATGTTTAATTTAGTTAGAGGAATTGATTAAGGTACGAAAATATTATTATCTATGGAAATGTTCGAATTATTACCGAGGTAAGAGATATTGCGAAACAGTACATAAATACGGCAAATCGAGCTCAGAAAATCAGCCAGCCCGCATAGCTCAATCGGTCTGAGCGCGAGACTTGTAATCTCGACATTGTAAGTTCGATATCCGGACTGGCCATCTAAATTTTCTAATCAGTTTTTCTGATAAGACTTTCAATCAGGTCCTGTGTATGAATGCTGAAACATTTAGCACGTAAAAGAACCAGGAGAAGTTTCTGAAATTGGGGCATCTTTCTGTATCTTGCACTATCTTCAAAAAATATATGACTAATACTCTTCTGGAGGACTTGCCCATAAGAGCAATCGGTGGCGAGTATAAATAAATGCAAATACACACATATAAAAAATCAGCTTTGTTGTAGGAGGCCGGAATGTGAAGATCGAAATATAAATAGAAGTAGTAATTATTAAAAGGTATTGGATTTATTAACAGAGAGAGACATAATATAGGGAATCCTTCTACAGTGAAAATACTTATAGCTTGCTAATTAAGTATCATCCTTACTTAAAGAAAACCCACTGTCTAAGATATGCTCGTGTGGTTCTTAGTTGTAAATCTATCTCAGAAAGGCATCAGACCTGAGCCTCACTACATACTCGAAGACATTTTTCTATGTGTTACGGGTCGTGGTATCTATACGAGCAAAATATTGAGACGGAATTGAGACTTATGTAACAGTTAATAAACAGTACCACAGTGTATTATATTATAAAGTTTCAGGAAGGATAAATATAAAACTTGTGGCGTCCGATAGTTTGATTTAGATTTAATTTGTTTAAAGATAATTTGTTTATAAGCTGAATCATTGTCCTAAGTATTTGTCAAAATCAATAAGCCAGATAGCTTAAGGAAAATTTTTAATATATTTTATTTTAAACAAATCAACAGCTAAGTGGATCAAGGAAAATTGCTTCATATATCTTCATGCCCTGAGATATAGGTAAATCTCATATCTATGGTCTGAGGTTAGAGTCAATGTATAAAAATTAACCGCTCGGCTCAAATACACTACACTATAAAAAAAAAGAAAAACATGGAAAGCTTTAATTAGACCTTACACTAACATGTAATAAGAATATAAGACATATCAGCCAATTAAATAAGTTACAAGCTTTACAATTAGGTAAGAAATGGTATGATAAACCTTTTTTCAAAACCACAGAAAATATCACAAGTGAATATGTACGATATGCCTGTTAGACATTTGGACTGTCTAATATATGTTTGATTTCACTCAATTTAAATGATAAATATCGTTACATTTGATTGAGACCAGTTTCTCAACTTCGCAGCGCATCACACTCATGTTACTTCTTGAGAGATAGCGGACCGATGCGCAGGAGAATATCAGATAAACGCTATATCACTTTCGTTTTCATGATATCTTTTGTTAACGATTATTTTATTACTCGAATTAAAAAAAGAACAAAATTATATAGTCAACACACGTGTACATTTTCTTCTCGCTACGCTTGTCCGAAAATAATGTATTTCTTAATTAGGTAATTGGTAAAAGAAAACAAAACGTTTGACGTTTACAGAATGCAGTGCGTAACTGATCGAGTGCAAAGAAGTATTTTAGTATTAAGATCCTAATATTAAGAAACTTAAAAAGTCTTTTTTCTAAATTATAATGGACTAAACCGTCAGATGCGGAATCTGATTTCTATCTACCATGTTTTTTTTTATAACATTTTCAATCCTACCGGGGTGAACTGTTAGCCAAGGCGGAAGTGCGTCCACTTCATAGACTGAGTAACCCAAGTATATATTAGTGTTCATCCGTGCTGTTCTACGTAAATTAGAAACTTCGACGGGAGCGATAGCGACAGCTACGGATGAATACTAGTTAACATATTTAGTGTCAAACTTAATTTGGCCTCATTAATAATCACTTTGTAACGTCACTACCATTCCGCTTTATAAAACAATTACTTGAATGTTGAGTTTAAATTTGACCTTATAAATATGCAAGATTTACGTCACTAAGCATGAAGTTTTGTTTCAGTTGGGAATATGGAGGACGGCATAATATGGCTGATGCGAGTTTTCATTTGCTCGATATGGAAATATTTATTTTCAACAAACATGTTTAATGAGTTAGACAACTGATTCTCAGTAGCTAATACCTGATATGATTTATACATAAATACACTAAATGGCATGTGTCAACATGAGGTCACGAAACGTATTTTCCAAAAACAGTATGTACTTTTACTTTCTGTCTACCGAATAAAAATAAAAAGTGAATAGACACATGTGACTTCTCTTAATTACATATTAATTTAAACATTTCTTACATTCGTAACAAAAAATATTAATTGACTTTTAGTATTGGTTTTTACTTTTACACGTGCAGTATCTGAACTGCATGTAAAGCGTTTAAATTAATGTAGGTTGACTTTTTGAGGTCCTTTTTCATTAATTAATATTCAAAAGCGTCCCACGAACACGCATGTGCAAATTTATGCAAATGACTATTTTAACAAACGCAGTTCTATGAAACACAATGAAAAATAGAAATCGAATATGAACGGTATTCGATAGAGTACTGACCTGTGTTCCTTTATGAAAATTCACGCACGGAATTTTTAATAAATACAGCGTTTTTATTGGATGTCAAATAACGTTGGACACTAAATTTAAATTTGTCTTCCCCTATACTATCTAAAACGTATCTGAACATTTCTCTAGCTCTAGTGTACGAAAGTGGAGTGCTAGAATCTACTATACCGTACCAACTAGTTTTATTTAAATATCTCAACTTAGTAAATAAAAATTCTTCGGAATGAAAATTGAGCCAGACAGAAGCAATATACTTTAAAAGCCAAGATACCGGACAGAGCTTTTGTTGTAATTTTGCGTTAATGACTTCAGAACCTAGTTTTTTTCTGATCTGATTTGCTATTTGAAACTTTAACACTGGCAAGTGTATTGTTAAAAGATAAATGATTCATTTTAAGATGGCTTATTTCATCATATCTAATAAATCCTGAAAATCCAAGAATGCATATAGTACAAATTCTACGCTTTTTAGTTGGGACGTAGTCCCAATTAGTGTACTTACAAACCCGACATTTCCAACCATACAGGGAACGCCCACTGCAGTGACGTTTCATCACCACTACATATGCTATATTGTATTCTAACATTTTTCAAGGAAGTTGAATTCATAATGATCATACGCCCATGACCGACGCATAACCGCCGCGAGTGAAAAATAGTGCTCTGTATTTCTGAAAACTTTTATTGTGAATAGAAGAAATTTATTTTTTGAAAATCAAGTGCAATTGAGCTTGAATTACGGTATTAGAAATGTAGCAGATATAATTTGAAAGGTCGATTAATTCTATGAATGGAATAGTAATTGGTTCATAGTAATTCTATGAATGAATCCGACAACTTCCGGTTTACTTTATGACCTACTTGACAAGCATATCGGCCTGTTTACCCATATGGTAAGTTTAAAAGCAAAATATGTTATGAATCTTATGAATAATAATAGTAAGTTTTTTTGTTGATGTCAGTTCGTTCCCGAGGACTAAAACTTTCGTAAATAATTTCGAAGTAATTTGGGAGATCTCGAGTCTATCGTCCCCAAGACATTTCGACCCTACCATAGCCTAGTCTCAATTTTAGACTGCATAACCGACAGATTTTACAAATTGATTTTACACAGATGTCTGCCTTTACAGGGGAAACCGGCATATACACCTACAATTTGTTGGTCTTGTCACGGCCGTAACGTCTGCAAAATGGGGCACATTCTTAAATATTTCAGAATAATTTTATTTTATCTTTCATGTTTATACATTCATTAAGTTATAAATTTATTTAATGAATAAAGGAATCCTATGAAAGATTAGAAAAATGATTTAACCCTCAATATGACCCATTTAGCTGTTAAATTTAGCCCCTGCAAATACTGCAGGGTCTTATGTAATTCAGACAATATTAGAGGTAGAAGCACTGTCCTATTATTTCTGACTAAACTCTTATTGATTGCTAATTGATTCTTCATACCCACAAATGACAAACGAGCATTATTGTCATTTTTTTATTTAACCCTTACCACGTAGTGATTTCCCCCTTTTTAAAGGCTGTTTAACCAGTAACCCAAAATAGGTATATTTTCCCCTGAAAATGCTAATATTTTCCCCTAAAACCCCTGTGCACATTATTCACTAGAAGGATGACTTAACATCAGCTATAAGACAGAAAGCTGTCCCTATATAGATAGCCTCTGCTATTACCATGCATGTTAAAGGAACCCCACTGAACTTTAAAAGCCTAAAAACATAACATTTGATTTTTTACATAAATGAGCTGGGGCACTTTAAACAGAAATATATGCAAAGATAGTTAAGAAATATACTTTGAAATAAATTGAACATATTTTTCAGCTTTTTTAGCCCAATTTGAGGGAAAAGCGTTTAAAAGCTTTTCATTTTGCATCATTTTTTTACAATTTGAATTATTGTTCTGGAAAAACGAAGTTCGTGAATGAATTGAAAGTTTGCACAAAGATTAGTGGTCTAAACTTACATCAAATGGTATATTTATCTGGAAAAAGTATTTTCAGTCCCATCATGTCAAAAAACCTCAGTGGAATCCCTTTAAATTGAAATAAAATTGTTTTTTTTTAATGTATTGGTAAATTCAATTCTCAGTGGTTGGAATTCGACTTTCCTCTTTTCTGATTTATCAAGCTATATTTTACCATTCAGAAAGCCACAGGTTGTTTTGAAAATTGAAAAAAAACACTGCCATCATGATAATTGTTTACCTGAAAAATCTTCAGGCACTGAAAGGGATTTGAACCCAGACTTCTTGATTACAAGGCAGACACACAACCATGTTGCGAAAATGCCAACACAACAGCAAGGCTGTTGGAAATGATCTATACCTGTTTTATCTACATGGTTGAAGTAATTTAATCAGTGTTAATTAGACATTTAAAAAATTTTGATAACACTGATATTCACATTTTATTCACATATCTGCATGTAATAAATAAATATCATAATAAAATGATAAGAACATTTTCTATTTTAGTGGTAAAATTGCGGAGTAATATGATGAAATATTATTATCATAAATTTTCAAATTTTCTGTCATTACATGCTGTACACAATCATATCATAGTGTACACATATATATACATTGTATATACACATATATACATTGTATATACACACACTAAGCGAGTATAATTAGATAATTTTGAAGATGAAATCTCTAAATTGATATTTTCAGGGACATAAAAGATCATTTACTCCAATATTCACTTGAAAGGCTGGTACATGTAGCTAGAAAAAAGTATAAGATTAAAGAAAGACAAGAAGATTATCACAAACAACAGGTACTTGTATAATATTTGATGTATATTTCACAAATCAAACTGTTTTCCAAAAATTATTCATGAAAACATATGCCTTTTTACCAGTGTCACCACGGGCCAGATTACCAGACCCATTCCCAGTGGCAAATAATGCCAAATATGCTTATTTTTTCCAAGTTTAGAAAAAAATCATAATCGAGTCAAAATTCCCGTTATCAAAGCTGACAATTTTTCTTCATTCCATTTCAATCCAATATGGTACCAGACAGATGATGTTCAAAAACACATTTCATTGTCAATTTTTTATGTATTTTTATGCTTTGAATGATATACAATTTGTTGGATTAACAACTTTGTACATGGTACTGAATATTTTTCCCAATTAAGATGCAAAATTTCCTAACCTGTGCTAGGAAATTTTTCCCAAAATGTCTAGGAAAAGGCTTGAAACTGAAATTGTTTAGATTGCATTTCTAATCTACGTACTGAAATAGTCCAAAAAATAGATAAATACAGATTCCCTAAAGAAAGCCCAACACGGCACAATTGAAAATGTTGCAGGCTCGGTTTGATTGAGCCTTGTTTATATATAGTACCGCCTAAAGTAAAAGAGTGTCAGTGCATGCTCACAGTTTATTATAGTGTTAGTTAAGAACATACTTCAAACTTTCTTTCAATTTGCATTAGGATACTGCCTATGACAGTCTTTTTCCTATGCTGAAAATGATCACTTACATAAAATATCATAGTATGGTGATTTATGTTATTTGTGCCGTGTGGCGGCTGTAAAAAGTCTCCCCGTACATTTAATCAATGATGTTATATTTTCGATCCTTGAAGATCGTTCAGCACGACATTATCGTTGTGCTTGTGGTTTTTTTAGTTTCAACTTTTCGGCATTTTCTAGTTGGGTGGTTCCAATATTCCTACTTGAATAATGTTGAATCACCCTAAGGATATGTTGCCTGCTTTTTAAATTTGTCTTTTGACGTCTTATCTGTGATACGCAGGCTTCATAACCTCTGATCCCCTTTCAAAATTCCATTTTATTTAGTTCCGCCCATTGTTTTCTCGTTTAGGGCACACGCTTTTTATTACTTGGGGACCATACGCCGCTTTTCATGGAATGGCACGGAAGTGTCACATTGAAGGTTCCATGATAACCGCCGTATGAACACATCTACGGATGTTTCTAAATTCAAAATTTTACTATTTCACGTTTAAATGTTGAATTCTGCTCAAGCCGGTGCTAGGGGGCGTGGACGGTCACTTGCACTTTCCAGTACCGTCCATGAACAGGCTCAATCAAACCGAGCCTGCAACATTTTCAATTTTGCCGTGTTGGGCTTTCTTTAGGGATTCTGTATTTGTCTATTTTAAGGTAGTACAAATCAATCCAACAGAACATTACAAGGAACTGCAAAATTTACAATACTGTTTTGTTGCCTTGATCAAGACCTCAATATTTATGCAAAATTTACAAACAGTTCATCCTTATGAACATTGTTTACAATTTGATTATTCAAGATTGAAACAAATGAAAATATTCAATAGCAAAGCGCAGCTGTGAAGTGATTGTTTCCCCATCAATGATTTAAATATGTATAAAAATGTTTCCCTACCCTTTTATTGACTTTTTTTCTGCTTAGTGTGCCTTATTGCTAAGATCTTCTTAATTGACAGGCTGTTTTTGAAGTTTGAAGGGATAATCTTTGAAACATTCATATTGGTTATCAAACTAACCATAATTAACATTTATTTGTAGCCAATAAATAATTATACCTTTAAATTGTATGCCGTCTAAACAAATTAACTGTATACTGTTTGAACATTTGTGACAGAGAAAATATCACAAAAAGGAAATCAGTATTACAATGAGTATTTATTAAAGAAATTGTATTACAAATATATTTAAATAGTGTTATTGAAAAAAAAAATCTGGAAACAAAGTGATCCTTCGAAAGCATTAATCACAGCAAAATAACAAGAGCATTGCAGACTCGGTTTGATTGAGTCTGTACATGAGGAATACTGAATAAGCGCAACATCCCTCACGCCCCCTAGCACCGGCTTGAGCGGTACTCAATTCTCAACACTTAATGTTGCTGGCATCAATGATCCCGAAGGACCAGAAAAAGTCATTTTGTATCACAGACACACACATCTAGTGCTTTGTATTATAAATGTAAGAAGAGACAAATAAGATAAGCATTTTTTGCAAATTATTGCACTTCATATTATTGTTATTGCATTTTTTTTTAAGGTGGACATGTGTCACTGTCAAGCAAATGAAGATTAGCACCACAGTCTTTAGGGAATCTCCAGTTTCCAGATGTAGTAATCATAACTGTATAGGCACCAATATGAACACTTGGGACTTGTTGGACTATTTTAGAGGGGTAGTCTGAGTTAGCACTTCAGTTGAATCCCCTGTCAATAGTAAAGGGCCAGTCATGAACATTGTGTTGAAGGAAAATGTTAAATCTAGTTGTTTTGGCTTCAAACAAAACCATGACACTTACCCAGCAGTGATAAATTAAATGTGATGTTTTGACTGTTTTCCCAAAAAGTTTCCATGAATTCAAGCTCCTGGGACTTGTGTAACATATGACTGCACATTCCAAAATTTATTAAAATATTGTTTAATGTTGAGCAATGTTGTGTAAATACATTCAGAGCTAGCATACTTCATAAGTTATAACATGTATCTAAGCTTGCTTGGTTTAATGAAAAGTACTAGGCCTGAAAATTGAAACTAGAATAAATTGTTGTTATTAGTCCCCTTCTGTTATCACCAAAAGGGAACTAAAGGCTGGCCCCTTTCTGTATGTCAATGAAATCTGAATTCTGATATTACTCAAAAGGTACAAAAGCAAGGTTCATCGTACTGGTATCTGATATAGAACCATACAGAGATTTAGCATGTTATCATAGTTTATGCTCTCCAAAAGGGAGAGAATACAGTTGCAGTCTTTACCATCTGTCTGTATGGACTCTATTGATATTATAGATAAATATCCGTGTTCATTCTATACATACTTGTACTTGTGGGGAACTTGTACAAGTTTGTGGGGAAGTCATGTGAGGAAAATATGTTTCTTATAGTGTTTTTGAGATTTTAGATGATTAAAGAAAAAAAACCACATTGTGAACTTAGATAGACATCCGTCCTTCACATTCTTGTCCTGAATATGAATATAACTAGATACGTATTGAAGGGATTTTATGTAAACTTCACAAAGACTTTTGAGAGGAAGTGCAGTGTTCAAGAAACAAAACTCTACCTTGCTTCATGTTTTAATTATCTCCCTTAAGTTAAAAACTATCACTGAAACTACACCCAGTTGTACAGACTCGAATTTGCCAAAGTGTCAAAGAACCATAACTGCATTCCTTAGTTTTTTTTTATTATCTCCCTTTATAATACATTTACTTAATTTTGCTTGCCAAGAGAAATACTTGAAAAAAGTTGATGGAATTTGATTAAAATTTTACACAGCGAAAACATTCAAGTGAAAGGAAGTGTATTTTCAACGTACCATAATTGTTCCTAGCTTAATTTTACAATTATCATTTCTTATAATACATCAACATTTACAATATTGGTTGGTTTGAGTTTGTCTCCCTTTATTATGTCATTTGTTAAAAAAGGTCCAGCTTGCAGTTTCCTCTGGTAGCTCTTATTTCACTTGTTGCTTTTGTCAAAAAGGGCCAATAACGGTTTGTGATGGACTTTCATGTATATGTTACCTAAATACAAATGTATTATATTTGAACATGTATGTCATAGAATAATTGTGTCAACTACTGTTCATTAACTGAATTGTGCAACCGGCAACAACCTTCACTCATTGTATTATCTGCCCCCGAAATAGTAAAAAATGGTTAGTACGTCCCATCTGCAGTGCCTTCAGCACTTTGATTCAAGTGATTAAGTACTATCTCAGTCGTACTTCTCGAATTTCAACCATCACTGGTGACTTTTAAATAACAGATTGACAAGACAAACTTCTAGAACCTGTATAAATTCATTTCACAATTTTGCTGTCACACAGATTGTTTGAAACCAACATTAAATCGTGATAATTGTAATTTCCGGTATCTTTTTTGCTGCTGTTTTATGGTATATACATTATAATTTAATTATAAAAAAAACAAAATACCAATCAATCAAAGAATAGTTGGACATGGGAATTTGTTCTATTTAATTGAAATAATATGCGAATAGCAAAATAATTCGATTTTTACAACATCGAATGCTATATGCAAATTATCACACCCTTTGCATACATATACGTAAAGTATGAAAAAGCGAACACATCTATCGCTCTTTTCGGACAAATTTCTGAACCAAAATGTTAATAACTTACCGCTTCCACAAAATTCATATAATTAAGATTTGACCTGACAATAATTTAAAAACAAAGCGAATACAATTTTCGCTTATCATGCTATTTGCGAATACAGTTTTTGCTTTAACAAAAAATCAGGTAGCGAACAGTCGTCGCTAAAGAAATGCAGTAATCACCACAGGTAACATGCAACTTCCCAACAATTAACATATTAACATATTTGAATAATATTGATAATTTAAATCAACATATCTCTACAACTGCCTTGCATTTATCTTAAGAACATTCCTAACAAATGGAGGAACGGTAAAAAAACTGTCTTTAGCGGAAGCCCCCCCCCCCCCGTGAAAAAATTCGTCGGCTTCTGGTATTCTACAAAATCCTTGATAAAATATTTAAACGGTCCATTATGAGGTTTTATAATAAAAGGCCAAAACACTGCTGACTCCAAATTTGATACTACAAGTGTACCATGATTGTGCTTTACAGGTAATCAAATGTTTCATAGCTTTTGTTATTAGACGAACGGGGAACACCAACCAGTTATTTATCCATTCCAAATTTAAAGCGGAGTAGCAGGACACCAATATAGAGAATTAAAACATTTCAGCTTAGTATTTGATTCACATTTTTCTAAGCAAATAGTGTCAATCGAACTACTAATATCAGGAAATCGTACGCTTATTGGTTCTTTAAATACTATATTTTAATGAAAAGAACATGTACGTGTGTTGTTATACATGAAATAAAAATATATTTCCGAGGACGTTAGTATGAAATTAATTTTAGTATCGAGAACTTTTCTATCGTTACAAATCAAAAAGTAAATCGTATCAAATAACGAAAAGTAACAAAAAAACTTCCGAAAATTAATACAGACTTAGGTCAATATTGCCAAACAATAAGTAATGTTAAAATTTAAAAAAAATTTAAAAAATTCTTATCTGGCACTGAAGGCACAAGCAAAATCATAATATCAGTAATACCAGTACAATATTAATGTACCAACGATAAACTTGATCATCTTTATTTTTCACCGTTGTTTCGCATCAACAAGTGTTGGTTTTTGCTCTTAATTTTTCCGTCTTCATTCATTTTTCATGTGACATTTGTATTAGATACATTTTAATTTAATGATATTATATAGTATTTAATATGCATGATATCGATATATCATTGGTCATGCTCTTATCATGTCTGTCCGCCGCCTTTGAATGTATGCCTATGAATATGTAATAAGTTAATATATTTTAATAAAATAATTAAATTGAATGTTACGTAAAACAATTCAATTCCTAATCAGAAAACCCCGTTAAAATCAAATGCAGCTACTTTTTATTTGACACAACAACACCAATTAATTTACGGGTGTTAAGTACCGATAATTAATTACCAATGACACGTTTCTGATTTTTATTTGGCAAACGTTTTCACACCATTTAGATTATATGATTAAGAGGAACAGCAGGATCCCTGAAAATACAGAAACTGTTCTGACTAAAAACCTAAATGAAAAACTTATTGAAAATGGAGACATTAAGGGGACTGGCGTTACAAGTGACAATCTGAAATTTGCCAGTGCGTATCGTGTTAGAAACCCTGCAAAAGCAAAATATACAGGCAGACCGCGCCCAATCATAGCGCATTTCGAGAATATAAGTGATAGAGATACAGTCCGCAAGGCAGGTATCCAACTCAATGCTGTGTCAAAGTCAATGAAAATCTATGAACATTTCCCTAAAGAAATTGAAGAGTGACGGAAGACGTTATATCCAATAGTCCGTCGTCTGAGTGATAACGGAGAAAAGGTATCACTTGTCACAGATAGATTCTTCATAAACAACAAATTGTATGACATAAATACAGGTGTCTATACTGATAAGTACGGTCGCCAATGTCACATCTACCCGAACTCACCACAATACGATCCGCGTGGTCACCATGATGCTGAATACAGATTAATTGACAGACGTTATTCACGTGATAATAGTGAACCCTATCAATACTCAAATGAAATCAACCGTTCAACCCAATCCAGTAAACATACACATCAGTCAACATACAGATCATCAACACATACACCCAATCGATTTAGCGCACTAGCTCGCGATGATTTTGACCGACCCAACCAGAAACGTTCGTATACTTCTCCACTTGAAAGTGATGAACACAAAAGACAAAATACGGATACTTACGACGTCGATTGTGAAAATTACCAATCAAACGTTTTGCCGACGTCCAGTGCTGACGAACAAGACGAATCACAGAGTAGACCAGTGACCCCTATGCGGGGCCCCAGACAGTAGACAATGACCCATATTACTAGACAAGACAATTTGTATGCGTATGATTTCAATAGACATTCGGTAAATTTACCGTATGAATACTGCTATATATTACTAAAAAACTTTCATTTAGTGTATTATAACTGGATTTTAAATATTAACTGTGACTCGTTTGTGCATGACAATGGGTATAGTAACGGACTATTTTATTTGTATATCGGACTTATTAAATCATGGTACGTTCTACTTTATTTTCAAACGTTTTTCATGAATTCTTATCGAAACCTGTTTAATGTTATTTTAATACCTTATAGCCTGCAGAGATACATGTTTTTATGAAGCTACAATTATGCGTTGTACAACTAATTTCTTTCATATTAACCTTTACACACCTCCTCTATTGTTTGTGACAGGTCTATATTTTTCAGATAGACCTGTTTAAACAAAAGAAATGCCGTTATGAGGTCTATCTTTTGCACGTGCACAGGTCTGTTCTAGTCAGACAGACCCGGTCATGAAATACACGTGAAAAAATAGACCTGCCTATGCGCAGACAAAGAAAACATGAAATGCAATCCAAAATTTAAACCCTTTTAACTAAGCAATTATTCCAGCATAACCTTTATTAATTCTTTGAACAAAATAATGGATAGCATATCAAAGTTAGGATGAACTGATCATGAGAAGACAGCATTTAACATGTATTTAGTAGCGTAATTTTTTAAAGTAATAGTAATTCTGTCATTAAGTTCCTAATATAACAAAATGGACGCTTCAATTAAATTATATAGCAGACATGACAGCATACTTATTCCGATTTTAAAAGTTATAAGTGATTTAGTATAAAAAATTATGATGAACGATCATATTTTATTCTAGAACACTTTATAATCTGCTGTATAAAATATAGTTTTGGTTCATATATCTCACACTTGCCACCAATATACATATGTAAGTCTTTTGTGGCCTGCTGGGTATTCGGACATTGCCCTTCGGACAGTTGCCCCCTTGGAAGTTTGCCCCCTTTTTGCAGTGGCGGTCCCTTCATATCTTTGGAAGGGACGGACATTTGCCCCCTCCCTGTTTTAAAAAATATTTTATTGTTGAATTGTTTGCTACCACAATTCATCGCCTATTGTCGAAACTTCATTGTGCTTAAATACACAAAAACTCCCGTGCAAATTTGTGAAAGTCAAAATAGCATCCATAAATAAATAAACTTAAATGTTTCCATTGGCATACAAAAAAAAAACTATACACGAAATGACAAGTGACATTTGAATTAGTACGGCAAAAATGGGGCAATTGTCCGGAGGCAAATGTCCTAGAGTCTGCATTGTCTGATACGAAATACTATCAACATAATTATTCATTCTTTAACATACCTTCTATTATAGAACTACTCTCTTTATGATTGACAAAATGCACATTTAGCTTTTTTTATTTAAATGGGGAAAGCAAATTTAAATGCAAAATATATATTGTATTTAAGCAGAACGTTGATAAAAGCTTACCTGTATATGCGTTGTCTTAAAAATAATATTAGTGCATTTCATCAAATGTTCCGAATAAGCCATTGCTCAAGCTAATATAGTTTAACGGTGTGTAAGTTGGATATCGGCCTCGTACTCGATCTTTCTGTTTAAGAAAGACCTCGTACTCGGTCGATATCCTATACATAAAAATTATTATGAAATTACGGTCAAATCCTACTATAATAGAGTGTATCGAAATGTTTATTCATCTGATATGCCTAGAAGCGGCAATTTTCAGTTTGATAATCCATTACTTCGATTGGATAATTTTTTGGAAGTTACGCCTGACCAACGTACGTTTAATAATGATAACTGTATCAATATCCTTACAATGAACGTGGGAGAATAATGTCACGACTAAAGTATCCAGAATTTATTGACCATATTAATAAATATTGTTTAGTAGCAGTACAAGAAACTAAATGTGATGATTTGAGTTACGTTAGCATTCCCGGTTTTGACGTTATTATGAAAAATAGGAAGCCTATCATGAATAAAAAAGTGGAGGAATTGCTCTGCTTGTAAGAAATGATATCTCTAAATATTTTAACATAAAAGAATCATAAAGTAAATTGGCACTATGGTTTACCATATTGAAAGAATTATGTTATCTAGAAACAGACATGTTATTCGCAGTAGTCTATATACCACCATATAATTCTATTTATGCTGTAGATGAGCCTTAAATAGAAATTCAAGAAGAATTAAACGTATTCTCTAGAAGTTATGATTTAATATGCTTGTTTGGAGATTTCAATTCTCGAACTAAAAGTCTAAAAAATTTATATCACGCTTGATACCGAACTTTTCGAAAGTCAGCATTTAGATGATATCGCCGACGAATATGAATTAGAAATGAGCACATTTGATAGTTCTTTATACGTACATAAGTTGCGGGTAAATTGCGACAAAACTTTGAATGCATATGGAAGTAAGCTTATTGATATTTTAAATCTTAATAACTTATATATACTTAATGGCCGTACTACTAATGACATGCCTGGGAAAGTTACTTGTAAAGGCCTGGGTACAGTTGATTATTTTATTTGTAACTCGAAAATATTCAAGTATGTCACATCCCTACAGGTATGTGATTTTTGCCCATTATTTTCAGACGTCCATAGTTCGGTTGAACTGAAATTGTCATTTAAGCTAAATAATCTAATCAAAACACAGTGCGACGAGTCTCCGACTGTAAAGCTTTGGGATCAAAAAAAGGGCTGATAACTTTATCAATATCATTGATCAAAATAAAATACAAATGTCAAACAGCAGTCTTGATAACATTATATTAAGTGACGACATCAGTCAAAATGATCTAAATATGTCAGTTAACGAAATATCAACTCTTTTCATCGATACATCACGTACAGCGTTTGCCTATAAATTAAATTATAATAATACAAATGATACACAAAGCAATAAATTAAATCCCTCATGGTTCGGACCCAAATGTAAGAAAGCTCGAAGAAATTTTCATACTGCTAAATACTTATATAAACTTCGGAAAAACAATGAAACAAAAGAAAATCTTAGAAGAAAAGCAAATATATACAAAAATACAATGAAGAAATTCCATGACAAAAACAAATATTCTGATGTTTACAAGTTAAGGAAAATAAAAGGCAATGACTCTAGAAAATATTGGAAAATTCTAAAAGGCAAAAAGGAAAAAAAAAACTGAAGCAAATATAACAGATTTATCCAATTATTTCAAAGGAGTAAACTATAGTACAGGTGAAAACAATGTAGGTGCCAATAATAATAGTAATAATAATAAAAAAATATTAATAATAATAACAATAATAATGATAATGATAATAATAATAACTTACTTAATATGCCTATTGATATCAATGAAGTCGTTAAAGCAGTTAATAATCTTAAAAATAACAAAGCGAGTGGTGATGATAACATAGTAAATGAACAGATTAAGGCCTCTCTCTCTTTGATGAAACATGTTTATGTCAAATCATTCAACGTAGTGCTTGATACGGGTCCAATTCCAGACCACTGGACAGTTGGAATCATCAATCCATTCTATAAAATCAAGGGTGATCTTGTTAAACCAGAAAATTATAGACCAATTACATTATTAAGTTGCCTAGGCAAAGTTTTCACAAGCATATTAAATAAAAGAATCACTGATTATGTAGAGTCAAATGATGTTGTTAATAACACACAAGCAGGATTTAGAAAAGGTTTCTCAACCTCAGATAATATATTCATTCTACACCATATCATTCAATATTTAAATAATACCGGAAAAAAACTATTTTGCTCATTTATTGATTTAAAACAGGCATTTGATACTGTATGGAGAAACGATCTATGGGAAAAATTAATTAATGCTAATATACAAGGAAAATGTCTGCAAGTTTTACAAAATATGTACAAAGGAATTAAATCATGTGTGAAGGTAAATTCTCAACTATCTAACTTTTTCTCATGTAATATAGTTGTTCGCCAAGGAGAAAATTTCTCTCCCTTACTCTTATTGATGTATTTAAATGATCTTAAAGATTTCTTTCAAAATAATAGTAATACACGTGGAATTTTGCTTCATAATGATCAGAATATAAACGAGCTTTACAATTTTTTACAAATCTTTATTCTGTTATATGCAGATGACACTGTTATTATGGCCGAGACAGCAAATGACTTAAAAAAAGCGCTTAATACATATGAAAGATATTGCGATATTTGGAAACTTACAGTCAATATTTCTAAAATAAAGATAGTTGTATTTTCAAAAGGGAGACAAAGAAATTATCATTTCACTTATAAAAATGAACAAATTGAAATAGTAAATGAATATAAATACCTCGGCATATTTTTAATAGAAGTGGTTCTTTCGCTAAAACTAAGACACTTATTGCAGAACAAGCTACAAGATCGATGTAAGCCTGATAAGAAATTCAAATAGATTAAATTTACCAATGACTTACAAATTGAACTTTTTAATAAAACTGTTAAACCAATATTACTTTATGGTTCTGAAATCTGGGGATACGGTAATCTTGACGTTATTGAACGCGTACAACTCAAATTTTTAAAACATATCCTTAAACTTAAACGTTCGACGGCCAGTTATTTCATATACGGTGAAACGGGATGCATGCCCTTGTCTGTAGATATCGGGGAAATAATAGTTTCATTTTGGGCGCGTCTCCTTCAGAACGAAAATGGTTTAATACCAAATAAATTATCATACGTTGTATATCTTCATATGCTAAGAAATACAGTAGATAATAATAACAATGATTTTGAACGTAATTATCCGTGGATTTATAATTTAAAATCAATACTAATAAAATGCAGAATCAACAATGTTTGGATTGATCATAATTTTCCCGGTACCAAATGGTTGAAATTAACAGTAAAACATAAGCTAAAAGATATTTTCTTAAATGAATGGTATTCAAAGATAAATGAATCGAGCAATAGTTCTTTTTACAAAATTTTTAAAAAGTCTTTTGAAATTGAACCTTATCTTTCATACTCCCAAAATGCAATGATTTTTAATTATGTCAAATTCAGAACAAGAAACCATAGATTACCAGTTGAAACTGGAAATTGGTCAAATATGCCTGTTAATGAAAGAATGTGCATTTTTTGTAGAAATATAATCGGTGATGAGTTTCATTATCTTTTTTAATGTAATATATTTTCTAATGAAAGAAGACAATTTATAAAACCTTATTTTTATAGACGTCCTAATATGTATAAATTAGAACAACTTTTTACAATGAAAGATTCGCCTGCATTTTATAAACTATGCAAATTCTTAATGATAATTATAAGAAATGTAAAAATGTAATCAAATATTTATGTTTTCATTTTAAAGTCAGTTGTTATTTTGTATTGTTCTGAGATATATTTTTGTTTTAATGTTATTCACTTACCACTTTCATACTATACAACAAAGGTCCTTTATGCCTCATATATACTTTTATTTTCATTTCTCATAAGACTAAGTTTTTGCTGTACTTTTATAGTATTAAACGATTAATCACTGGTTTATTACATGAATCATCTTTCATTTCAATATTTGTTTTTGTATAAATAAATACAAGTATAGTAAATAGTATTTTGTATGGAAGTTAAAATACTACTTTATTTATTTTACAACTTGTATGACAAATTATATCACTTTTATAGCTACTTTCTTCTAGTAATAAATATCTTACATTCTGTTCAAGCAATATTTATATGTTGTAAAATTCAGGTTTGCACTTTCTTAAGAAGTTAAATTGTTTCTAAGGCAAAATATGCATATAATTAAATAATATGTAATAGATATGTTGATATTGTTTAGTAATTATAGTCTGATCTCAATTTGTATAAATGCCTGGTTAAACATTTTGACATTATCCTCATATTACATGTTGTATGCATGTTTGAGTGAATAAAAGATGTGTTGTTGTTGTTGTTGTTGTTGTTGTTGTTGTTGTATCGTCTTTAAGATATTTAATAATTTCTTAACTTGTTATTGTCAAAAATATTGCTTTTGAAGCTTATTATGGCAATATTCCACTCAATTATGAGAAAAAAATGCGTATATGAAATGTGAGATGTAATAAAACATTTTGAAGATTAACATAATTTTTTATGTTACAAATTATATATGAAGTAGATGAGACTTTATCATTTTTTGTCAATATAACTACAATTATAAATCTAGCAGATCGGGGGTTTACATAAAACCAAAGCTTGATATGGTTCACATATATATCTGCTTTATTTACCAGAGGGTCCACTCAAAACGCAAAAAAATGTGTTAAAATTCAGTCGACACAATTTCGATACATTAAACTTTACAATCAGTTTAAATCTCTTATAAAAACAAATACTGTCGTTTGCCCGATATTATGCATGACAGGTGTCAAAAGATGATTATGTGAAATAGACATCATTTTATGTTATTTTCAACACGTGGTCAAATCAGCTGTTTATACATACTAATTATGTTGCAGAATCATTGCACTAAATACACTAAATAATTTACTTCCTCCTGAACGAAAGAAGAAAAAAATAAATAAACAATAGATGGTTAATCTTTTTTTATGTATTGTGATTGTTCTCTGTAAATGACTTGCCATGTATGTATTGCCGTTTTTACAAATGTTAATTGTTATATACCTTATGTTTGTATCATGTATTATGCACTGAGAGAAATAAAGAATTTGAATCAAAGACTAATACAAATATTTATACACAGGTCTGTATATCACTGTATAAGACTGTACAAAACCTTATAATACTGTCTCGATCTGAAAAAATAGTTAAACAAAAAGTGTTAACCATTTGATATCAATTATATCAAATTTACAAGATATCAAAGAGATATCATAGTCAAATATCATACAAAATACAATTAAAAGTTATCAAAGATGCAAATAGCATTATACATTACGTAATTAACTGTAAGTTAATAACTGTATCCTTACTCTATGAATTCAGAACAATACAAACATTACAACAATAAACTTTATAATACATTGCATCAAAATAATAAGTTTAAAGATTAAAATATCAAATAGAGATGATGTCGTGTGGTGAAGTGGTCTATACCTTATAATAAATGGTAATTAACAAGTCCAGAGCATTTTATATTAACATAAATTATATATTATAGTTGCTATTTAGCAATCCTACAATTCTATGTAACATATAACATTAAACGAATAAAAAACCATGCTAAATTATTGCTTTACCATAAGTTTTCAATATTTTATCGGATACTTTTATGAAAAAAAAATAAAATATTTGCTATTAACTTTAAATTATTTCTTGAAGTATCTGTGATTCTAAAGCACAAAAATTGAGATAGGGGTCGAAATGTCTTACACAACAAGGGGTTGAAAAGTCATGTAAAAAGGTGTCTAAGTGTCAAGGAGTCTAGAAGTCATCTTAATATATTAAGGGGTCGAGAAGTCAAGGGGTCTAAATATTTTACTTGCGTATAAATAGGTTTACAACAACAGATTCTGGGTTATTCCAGATATAATTAAAACTATTTCGTTAAATAATCTCTTTACTTTTGTTACCATGCTTGTTATACTATTATTACAATCATTTAGACTTATATTATAAACTTCCTTAAGAATAACATTATTTGTTTTAATAATTCGAAACCAGAATTTTAACATGTCTTAATATATACAATGGAAAACGTGCTAACTCTCCATATACAGCTGCATTAGACGTTCTTATATTATCGTTTAATATCTTTTTACAAAATTTGAAATGTACCTATTCTATTTCTTTAGATTTGCCGTAGCCCCAAATTTCAGACGCATTGTTTAATATTTAACCTACAAATGAACCAAACAGTTGACAAAGCAATTTGGGTTTCAGTCTTTGTTTATAAAATTTTAGTAACAACACATTAAGAGCTTTCAAAGCTTTGCCAGCGAGTTGTTCTTGATTGAGTGCAAAATTATAATTGAAATCAGTTTCTTAATAGTTAAAATCCTTAACAACATTTTACTTATGGCCTTTGAAAAAAATGCCTCGGAAGGCAATAACCCTCCTCTTTTTTCTAAGGGCTGCAAGCTCTGTGGTATTTTCTGATCTTTGCAATCTAAATCGTACTGTATATCTGTATGTATTTTCCTGTATATGTTTATTTTTATGTACTGAAATTCATCTTGCAGGGCACTAGAGTTTGATACAAACAGAATTTTACATGACTAGAGTTGAATAAAAAATCATTTATGTTCATTTTTTTTATAAAAGCCACACTTTATCCTTGCATATCGTGGCTACTTCCTTAACAAAGAAACTTTAAAAAATATAAATAAATAGTTGCCTCGACTGGAATTTGAACCCCTGACCTCTCACACACTAAATAAGCGCGTTATCCCTGCGCCACGGATAAGTCATACGAAGAAAGCCTGAATAAAATCGAGTAATTCTAAATTTAGAATTTCCATTGGATTTCGGGTTTGTAATCCTTATTAATTTCGACGGAATAATTTAGCGAAAATCTTCTCGACAAACAGTGCGACATGTATATATTCCACTACTCGACAGTCAGATTTATTTGTGTAATACGCTTTGTAGTATTCGGTAATCGACAGCGCTAAAAATAGCATTTTCATTGATAAAAATCATATTCATCCGCGTAATTTTGATTGTGCATTTATTGATAATTCTATAAGCCAACATTTCTTTTAAACTTTCAATACGTTGTAATTTGTTGGATACTTGTAACAAAAAAAATTATATCTCTTTCTTTTAAGTTGCTAGTTTTAAACTGTTTTGAAAACTACTTGTTGTTAGGTTTGTCGTGAAGCGCTTTGGCAGAGATTGAATGTCAGCTTTGTATTTCCTGATCTTCGATCAGAAAATTACAAAAAAAACATAACTTTTGTTTAATCAGTGTTAACTTCAAGGCCCCATCTATAACCAGATTCACATTTTAAATTTAAACTTTTTCATATTTCATCTGGTGTATTTCCAAGTATAGCCATATTATCTGCAAATAACATTAAAATCAGTGGAATTTCATTAATTTTTAATCCACAGTTGACGTCTTGTTGTAAAAAAGTTCAAAATCGTCTATAAAAAGAGAAAATAAAACCGGCCTGTTTAATCTGTCTTAAACCTACAGCATATTCAAAGAATTACATACCTTTACACATGCCTTAACCTTTTGATACATATCCCTAACAATACGCAGTAATTTACCCTTCATACCTAGATAATGCAATTTAAACCACAATGCTTTCCGATACACACAATCAAAAGCTTTTTTCAAAATCAACAAATACACAAAATAAACGTTTGTTATGTATGACATAATTTTGAACAAGAGAAGATAGCATGAATAAAGCATCAATAGTTGACTTTCCTTTTCTAAAATCAAACTGTGCGTCTGACAGTATGCAATTTTCCTCACAACATTAACATTAATTTCTTTACGAAACAATTGGTCAGCTACATCATGTAAATAGATGTGACCTTCATTAACATAAGGTGCATCGATTCACTACAATTAGAGTCAACATGATTTGTTAAACTATTAAATTCTGGCAAGTTGGAAATAATTCTCTATCTAAAATTATTTCTTAAATCGTCTGCCCACTAATAATACACAGCATTTACATTCTCCGGTGGACTTTCTTTTATATCTGTATTACAATATAAAATAAAAGATAAAGGTGAATGGTCACTAAATTCATTAAAATTACGAACCTTTAAGAGCTTGATATAGAAAAATAGCACTGTTTTGTCAGTGAGTAATCAATAACCGTAGCCTCGAGATATAGGTGTTATTACCGATCATGTATCATGATATAATCGACCGGTAACTATACGAAGGTCCGTGCTTTTACAAATATCGAGCAGACGAAAAAATTGCATACATTATCACGTAAGGCCCGACCTAGGGATTCGTCTGGTATTCGTCTAGAACATAATCAACCAAATCTATATCATTATTTACAGTATCACATGCAATAAAATCATTTCTAGTGCCAACACAGCTATTCCAGTCACCATTTAAATATATTTCACCAACAGAATCAAAATAAGATATATCTTGTTATATACAGATCTATATCATGAACAGCGTATGCTGGTGATTCATCGCATCACAAATATATTGCACCATTATAAACATCTGCATCAAAATTGAAAAAACAATTTATCTAATCTAAGCCAAAATACTGTTTCGTAATGATTCCGCACTATTTCTGTACTATTTTTCAAATGAGATTTATAAAATATTGCAACACCGCCGCTAGATCTTTTCGCATTTCGATGATGAAATTTACGATAAAAATTGAAATTTTCAAAACCACTTAAATCGATAGTACTATTTACATTTGACCAGGTTTTATACAGAAAAACAATTTTATAATTCGTTATAATATTGAGAAAGTCAGCAATAATTTCTTTTCGTTAGACAGTCCATTTACATTCTAGGAAATAACACTAAGTTCATCCCCTGCAAATCTCTATTTCTCTTCCTCCCTGTATGGCATCCCATCTATAAATAGAGTGTCATAGGGTAGCCATGCCCTGAAGCTCTTGCTTCGTGCCTCTTTCATCTTAGGAATAAGTTTACTCCGCTTTTCTGAAACCTGTTTTGAGAACTGTTCATGGATGAAATACCTAGTGTTTTTAAGTGAGCTCCCTGCCTTTCTGACTTATTCCCGCTCCTTGAACAAATTAAACTTTGCAACCATGGGTCTTATTTTGCCAGATCTCCTCTAACCCATTCTGTGAACCCTTTCAAACATAATTTGATGCAATAAATCAGAGGCAATTCGTATTTTTGACACAAGAACATCGCGCACCAATAATTCTGTATTTTCCGGTTCCTCAAAGGGGGCCTCATCAATATTGCAAAACGCAATGTTGTTTCTCATTGACTGAGACTGCATAAACACTAAATCATCACTCAATTGCTTATTTCTAATTTTCAAATCATGCACCTGAGATGAAACAATTCCAAGATTAAAGTCTTTAGATTATGCTTTTTCAGACACACTATTAATTCTCTCGGACGTTTTCTTACTTTCGTCGTCTTGAATGTAATACATTACAACTTAAGATTATGCATGAATTGAAATTTATATCAAAGCTTAGCAGACTATCAGCTTATCATTATTATTTTCATTTTTATGCTCCCCGAAAATTTTCGGGGGAGCATATAGTCGGCGTCTTGTCCGTCTGTCCGTCCGTCCGTCCGTCCGAGCAAACATTTGATTATCCGTAGTTAAATAAAGAACAAAAACTCACAAAATTCAAATTAAGAGCTATTTTTATGAGCTTATTTTGCTTATGGACGTTGGTCCAGGTGGTGTTTATGAGCTGATTTGCCTCATAAACATCAAATTTTGGTATGTCCGTCTGTCCGTCCGTTGTTTTGTCCGGAACATAACTTGAAAACCCTTGGAGATAATTTGTTAAAACTTCAGAAAGTGGTAGAGGGCATTGAGGAGGAGCGCAGTGTCAAAGAACCATAACTCTGTTTTGCCCTGTGTTTGAATTATCTCCTCTTATAGAAAAATCTTTTTCGGGACATAACTCTAAAACTATAAGAGATATAAACATGAAACTTTGTAGGTGAATCGAATTCAAGGGGTAGATGTGCAGTGCATAAGAACAAGAACTCTCTTTGTCCTAATTTTGGAGTTATTGCCCTTTGTTAATTTTAACTCTAAAACAATAAAAGATATCAAGATGAAACATTGTAGGTAGATAGATCTCATTGAGTAGAAGTGCAGTGCAAAAGAACCATAACTCTGTTAAGCCTCATTTTTTAATTATCTCCACTTTTAGAAAAATCTTGTCCACGACATAGCTGTTAAACTATAACAGATATCAACATGAAACTTTGTCAATCGGTAGATGTGCAGTGCACAAGAATCATTATTCTGCCTTGCCTAATTCTTGAGTTATTGCCCTTTGTTTCTTTTTACTTTTTAAAGTTGTCCGGGACAATACTCGGAAATCATAAGAGATATCAACAAGAAACTGTGTAGGTTGATAGATCACATTGATTAAAAGTGCAGTGCAAAGAACAGTAACTATGCCTTGCCTTTTTTGGAATTATTGCACTTTGAACTTGTTCCAGGGACATAACTCTGAAACTACAAGAGGTGTACTTTCCTGTGTGGGGAGCATCACCAGGCTCAAACCGGGCTCTTGTATATAATTATAATTATTATATTAATTATTATCTTCATTACCAATTTTATTCATTTATTCATTTATTAGGTTTTAATTTTTATTATTATTATTATTAATATTATTATTATTATTGTTGTTCTAAATGTTCTTATTTTATCAATTTGTAAATAAATAATAAAATGACACCGTTAATCGCTTTTAACGCGTTGTATTATACAACAGTTGTCTTTGGCCTTTATTTACATGTAAAGCGCTTATTTTACCAATTTACCATAGAGTTAAATTATCCATGATGCCTTGATATTGTTATGTTTTTGTTTTGTTTTTTTTTTCTTTTTTTTTTTCAAATTTGCTTTGGACAGTTTTCAAGGTTTCTCTCCACTTGATCGAGTTAAGTGTGTGTGTTTTTCATAAACAAATAAGATTATAGCACGAGCGCGAGAACTGCTAGACTGGTTGTAGTCTTAATGTAGATGTTTGCTAATTTAAAATTTATTTGATGTAGTTTTTTTTTCGGAAAAAGTACGCATGCATGTTACGATCTTCGTTAAAGCAGCATGCCTCCATATTCATGCTAATTTTGTTGGGATATTTTAAAATGTATGAATTGGAAATAGATATCCAGTTTAAGTGCATTGTTGTAGAATAATGCACGGTTTGAGTTCAAATGCGTAGTAATATGATTACGAAAGCCGATAGGCCTGAGTGATTTATTACAAAGCATTTGAACGAAAAGCCGTGCTTTAATCTACTATAATGCACTAAGGATTAATATCTATTTTTGTTGAAGTTTGTTCTGGAAACTAACTAGAATGATATAAAATGGTCTTAATAAGAAAATAAATCAAAAACAAAATCTTTAATTTAGTCATCAACCCTGTACAGACGATTTAAGAGTTGTTAATGTGACATCACAATGTAGCGCCGAACTTTGCCTGCAAAACCGTCAAAACAAAGCCGCTATTTCAATGCAGCGAACCAGTAATTTCATATTTATTTTACAATTAATACTATGTATTTCTCTTGAAAATATAAAATGAAATAAAAAAAATAATAATAAAATAATAATAATAAAACCAAAACATACACACACCAATTATATGTGTATTGAACCGTGTCACGCGAATCGTTAGATAATCAATATATATTACTCCGCGCTGTAGCAAGCAATGAGATTCGTTACAATTTTGCTTTTAATAATAAATTTAAAAAAAGGTTCCTAGCTCGTGACAATATGTGGCATTTAATCATGTTGAGGGAGAATATATTCCATATTTCACTCCAACGAAAAACGATATTCTCTTAAGATACTGCAAAATCGGTATCGCACATAATTTTCTTTTTGAATTTTGACTCTTTTCATTGTTCTCGTAATCTAAGTACAATTTTCAAAAATTTTATTTTTCTGACAAATTTGTGTCGATATTGAGCTTCAAATTGTGTAAAAAAGTTAAATCTGGTTAAATGTTTTAACTTTTTTCTTTCCAGTTTCAAAAAGAAATACTTATCTCGCTATTCCAGAAGCACTTAGAAGTAATTTAAAACAGACCTGATAAACGCTTTGATCTAGCTTTTCCATGAAATATTTTCACAGATCCTGGTTCTGTTAAAAAAAAACACCACTCATTTCTAAATTAAGTACATGGAATTTCAACGGGATGTTCTGAATTGAATTATGTAAATAAAACCTTCGGACGCAGAAACGGAATTCGTCCAAAGAATGCTTTTTCCTCCCGTATTAAATTAAAGTTTTGAGTTGGAAAGTCTTGAATAAAGAAATTGAAGATAAATAAATAAATAAATATATAAATAAATAAACAAATAAATAAATGAATGAATAACTTAATTAAATAAAAAATAAATAATTAAAAGAAAACATGGTATAAAAACAGAAAAAATACTACAAGGGAAAAACCCTGTGTTATTTGAGAAGGAACATATCATGACCTTTCTACCTAAAGAAAAAATTTAATCAGGATAGCTGATTGGTTATTATATCCTTGTTATCATGTTCTTATTATCTTCTTGTCATTGAATTCATGTTCTAGTTATTATGTTCTTGTTATTATGTTGCTATTATCCTGTCCTTGTTATGTTCATTTCTTTATTTTCTTGTATGTCCTTGTTATAATGTTATTATTATTATTTATTGTTTTTATGTTATCATCAATATGTTTTTATTCTTATGTTCATGATTTTGTTAACATGTTCTTATTTGCTATGGGTCTCACGCTTTTCATTGAGCAAATCTTAGGTCAATCAAGGATCATGTTTACTAAACTTTGTAAATATTTTTTCCGAACATTTTTTGCTATACTATGTATTAAAATGCCTGAACAATAGCCCGATGCAGTTTTGAAAATACGTTTAGGAATTTTGTCATACTGTTATTATCTGGAATTTAGGGTTTATGTTTTTAAAGTGAAAAATGCGCACAGATTATACTCGTGATCCTCTTTTGAAAACATGTTAAATGCTAACCCCGTCTATATGCATTATTACTTGAGACATTTTGCGACCGCTACTGGTGATAAAAACTCTGGACCCGGGTCTAATTGTTAAACCGTAAACTCATCATGTACAGTTTTATATCAATCATATCTGGATGGAACACCTTAACGTTTGACATGCGGTGATTGTATTCTCAATTATGAGTATCCGGTTTCCGTATGATAAAACTTAGACATCAAACTTTATTCTCTTCACTCGGAAAGTTACAGAAATAATCGAAAGTTAAATGTACGAGCAAGGGAAATATTCGAAATGATCAGGTGTAAATACAGAGCAATTTTATTGTTTTTGTTATTAATAATTTACTGGAACGAAGTAGGGGCTAAAAGGAACAGGAATACCAGAAGAAAAGGTAGGCTTATGCATATCTTTTAAATTTTCTTAGGCGAAAAAATCCTCTTTTTGTTGTTTTTCCTAACATTTTTATTAATATCTTGTCACCATACACATTCTCTCATTGTAAGTTCTTAAAGGTATTATGTCGAATATTTTAATTTTGGAACCGAGGAAGGTTTTATATAAGAAACCGCATTTTAAGCTCGACTATTCGAAGAGTACGAATGAAAAGGAGAGCTTTCCTAGTCGGAGTCAATGTCGGCGGTGTAAGCACCTATGTTAAAATTTGCGGACCACCTCAATTATTTTCAAAGTCCATTGATATACTGCTTTGAAACTTTGAACATTTGTTCACCATCCATCATGCTCCAAATCTGTACACAGGAGGAGGTAACTCTTACAAGCATTTGACAGAATAATGACCCTTTTACAAATTAGAATTTACGTTAAAGTGTACGCATATTCAAATTCGTTTGACATATGGCTTTGAAAGTTTTCACACCTTTTCCTCACCATACCCCAAAACTGCAAACAGGAGGAAAATATTCTATCAAGCATTTTAGCAAATTTATGCGCCTTTTCCGACAGTATTATTAGGGCCGGATAAACGTCACATTCTGCGCATGCGTGTTGGATAAAATTTACTTTATTGTTATCCAATTGGCGTCCTTCAAGTCTTTTAAATGTAGATTATAAGATTGCAAGAAAAGCAATTGCAAATAGGTGTAACAAAGTTATAAACTCTATAATAAGCAATGCACAAACTGGGTTTCTAAAAAAAGGTATATTGTAGAAAATATCAGATTGTTATTTGAAACTATCGAATACTTACCAATTAAAAATGAACCAGGTTTATTAATTTTTGCTGCAGTTGAAAAAGCTTCCGATATTGATCATGGTTTTATGTTACAATGTTTTAAGAATTTTAATTTTGGTGAATCTTTAAATTATTTTACAATGAAAAAAGTAGTGTTGTTAGTAATAATGGAAACTTCTCTGACGCCTTTCTGCTACAAAGGGGTGTAAGACAAGGATGCCCGCTATCATCTCTGCTCTACATTACATGTATTGAATTACTAGCAAATTACATAAATAAAGATAATGATATAGAAGGAATTATTGTCAATGAAAAAGAAATAAAACAAATTCTTTTTGCAGACGATGCAAATTTTTTAAATAATGGTAAACGAATCTCGTTTGAAAAATCCTCGATGTTATTACAAATTTTTGACATATATCAGGTCTAAACTTAATATGAATAAATCTACTATTTTAAGAGCGGGGTCTCTTAAAGACACTAATTTAATATTTTGCAAAGATAAACACTTTAAATGGACATCTGAATCTGCAAAAAAACCACAAGGGATGACTTTTTCAAGCGACATTTAAAAAAACATAGACCTTAAATTGCAACCAAAACTGAAAAGTTTCAAAAATTGTCTAAAATAATTGGAACACAGAAAACTGACTTTATTAGGAAAAATCACAGTAATGATACCTTTAGCAATACCAAAACTTTATTATCCTTTTACTGTTTTACAAACCCGTCTGATGATATAATAAAGAAAATAAGAAAAAGACATGTATACTTTTATATGGAATAACAAACCAGAAAACATTAAAAGAGATGGAATAACAAACCAGAAAACATTAAAAGAGATATATTAGAATAAAAAATAAAAAAATGGCGGGTGTTAAAATGATAAATATTATTTTTTTTTAATTCAGTCAAAGCTTGCTAGGTCAAAAGATTCCTTTGAAATGATGGGGCGTGCTTTGATTTAAACATATTTATTCAAGCGCGATTGCGAAACAAGCTCTTGCAACTTATATTAATCCTTTTCGAGTCTGCTTCCTGGAACCAGCCAGTTCTGGTGTCATATGAAGAAACATGGTCGTGACCCGAGTAGGGCTCCAACCCATGATCTCTGGGTTGAGAGGCAGACACCTTAACCACTAGGACACCGCTCCCCTTAGAGTGTGCTTTGGAATGTTATATATAAAAAAAAAACATTGGTAAAATCTGGAGGAAGCTTAATATTTGAATGTGAAATAAATAATCGAGATATCAAAAATGCTTGTAAACACAGCACTTTTCTAAAAGACATTCTTATTGCATGGCATAGTATCAAAGTAAATGAAATAGATAGAAAGCAAGTTATATGGAATAATTGTAAGATAAAAAAATGCAAGTAACCTTTCTTATATGAAAGATTGGTATGGCAAAAGGTTTTAAATATATAGAACTTTTTTTGAACTTCAGAAAAGAAACAACTACTCTTTTGAGCATTTTAAAGAATTATTAATTTAGGAAATAATACATTTCTAAAGTTCTACCAAATCATCTCAAGCATAAACCCTAATATAAAGTTTAAAATTTTTTGTATCCCCCCGGAAAAACCTAATTTTTATGGATGTAAAAACACCAAAAAATAAAAAAAACCTTTCTATCTTTTTAAAAAATTTTAAAAAAGCAAAAATCTTTTCCTTTTTTTTTTATTTTAACTTTTTACTCTTTTCTTTTTTGGGAAAATATTTAAAAAAGCTGTGACAAGTAAAATTTAAAATAGAGAAAACATTCATTAAAACAAATTATAATATGATTTGATATTATAATGTAAATTTGTGAAATAAATGTATGTGAAATTTATGTAAATGTATGTCATAAAGGTATAATAAATAAAAATAAAATTAAAAAAAAAAAAGAATTTACTTCCGGCGGCCATATAAATTTTGTCAGTAGGTGCGCGGCGCGACAATTTTTTAATGTGAGCGGCAGCCATCTTGGACTCTAATGTTAACAAATGACATCATCTTTTTTATTTTTAGATCTCCCAAAAACATACAGAGCTGATTTGTAGACTCGATCTAGAGCTAATTCGCGTCCATTAAGGGTCAGGGAGTCGGCTAAAGACGGGGGCAAAATGCGTTTTTATGCACGAATGATTTTATGTACGATCGATCATAAGCGCTCGATAAAACATACAAAAACATTTCGTTTGATTCCCAACTTGACTATCCAAGGGGTTCGTAGGGAAGATTCTAAAAGTTCTCAAAATTTTTTTTTTTAAAACTATTACACTTTAAAGTTTATTTTTTTGTATCAGCATCAAAATTTTATAAAATTTTACTTTTCCAAAAAATTAATGCAAATTTTTAATGAAATGCTATTTTTTACCCCCGGGTGATTTTCCAGTTTTCCCTGGATTTTAAATAAAATTATGAATGGTTACTCGCGTTTTTTCCCCATCCTTTTAAATTTTGTTCAGAATTCCCCAAAAGACATTTCCCCCACCCCCACGGGTGTCAAAAAAAGGGGTTTAAACCAGAACGCCAGTGGTAATCTTACGTAGTACTGCTATGTGGGGGTATGGGTTTTTAAATAAAGATGATTCCCCTTCTTTTTTTAAATGCTTTATTTTAAAATTTTTGGGGGAAAGGGGCTTGTTTTGGGGTATGCCCTGGGTTTCCAAAATGTGGAATGATTTAATTATTATTTAAGGGTAAAATAAAAAAATATTTAAATTTTACAAGGAAAATTACAAATATTTTAGTTTATTCTTTTTAATACTAACGCATTGATTAATACTATTCTATTTTTTAACTTTTTTTAAACCCTTTTCCCACTTTTAAATGCACTAACGAAATATTATTTTTTCGGCGAGGGGAAACCTCAACCCAAAAAAAGATATAAGGGCGCGTGGGTTTTTGGGATTATATAGAAAGAATACCATCGTTTTTTAATAAAAAAACTTTATTATTTCTTTTAAAAATACCCGGGAATTCCCCCGATCTATTTTGGCTTTGGGGGGGTCCCCTTGCCGGTAATTATTCCAGAAAAAGGGATTATTTTTTAAACATGAAAAAAATTGTCAAAAAATTTAAAAAGTCATTTAAATCAAAATTATATTTTTCCCTTTAAAACGCGTGGTAAAATATAAATCGAAACTATTATTTTCCAGCGTAAAAAAGACCCGTAGTGCTCGGCGGCCATATTATTCTATACTTATTTTTTTTATTTCCATAGTCCATGTGTGCTTATTATTTGATTCTACGAGCTTAGCCACGTAAACTTATAAATAAACTCGTTACGACTTCATACATCTTAAGTTATATTTACGAATTCTATTACATCTTGTTACATCTAAATTTTCTACCTTTATCTATCGGTTCTTTTGTTAAAAGCGGTCTAGTAAATCACTTACCGACCGCTTAACAAGTCTGCAAATATATGAGTCATTCTATATTTTCGTAGCATTTTCTGTCCTACGGCCAAAACTTTGTATATTTATGAGATTTTACTGAAAATGCAAGTTCAGCTGAAATCTCATAAGTTCCAACAGTTTCCAGTTTTTTAACGGTTATATAAACCCTTGAAAAAATTATCAGAAGTGCAAATTAGAGCCTATTAGTGCTGTCCCTATACAAAAATAACAGCATTTGTGAAAATGTTACAAATTTATTGACAATTTAACTGTCAAAAACATACCCTTTCTGCATTTTTTATGTTAAGCCAGTCAACTATGATTTTTAAAAAAACCAAATTTACAACTTTTTTTTTTTTTTTTAAAAATTTTAAAATTTGCCCTTAAAATTTATGTCACTCCGTAATGTCATGATCAGAAAGAAATCTAACCCCCCCTTTTTTATTAAGAAAAAAAAAAGCCCTTTTAAAAAAAGTACCCTAATAGTAAAAAAAAGGGTCCCACGGGGGATTTTTTCGTTTTTTATTTTGGAAAATGAAAATACTTTTTACGAAAGTATGTGTAATTTTTTTTCCCCTCACCCCAAAAAAGAAATTTTTTTTTTAAATTGTAAAGTACTGTTTAAACATTCCATTAAAAATTTTGTAAAATATTTTTGGAAATTTTTTAAAGAGGGTTTAAAAATTATTGGGGATTTTTTTATTTTACAATTTTAAATTTTGAATTTCCATCTTTAACGATTTCTTTTTCAATTTTTTCCCCTTTTTGCCCAAATTTTAACAGTAATAAACACTTAAATACAATTATCAGTTTATTAAAAAGTGTAATTTTTTGAAAATGCCTTGAAATTTACTGTATGTAACCTGATTAAACTATTTAGATATTCACATTAAAAATAATGGTTTACTTTTCAAAATCATATGATATCCCCAAAAATGGAAAAAAAATCTCAAGTTTGCATTAATTTATGTTAACAGTAGTGACAAAAATGCCTTAAACAGTAATTTACTTATGTTACTTTAAATCAATGATGAAGAGGCCCAAAATTTGGGACTTTATCCATTGTAAATGTAAACTCATTAAAATTGAAAGTTTTTAGTACTAATTTTATTGATTTCTCAAAGTTTTTGTTAGGTTCTCCTAGACATAAAATTGTTACACGAGTGACAAATATGTTACAGTATAAAGCGGTTAGGTACAAAGAAAATGTTTAAAAGTTTGATTTTGCAAGAAACTAAATGATACTTTTTAGGGGGAAAATGTAACAATCTTCTGCCATTATAATTTTATGTATATGATTGTAATTCAAAATTTGACAATAATTGCAGATTTTTAATAACATTTGTTTTATAATTTATGCGGAAAATAGACTTTTTACTTAATTTATCAATTACAATACTAGTATTGTCTTTAAGTATAATATGTATAAATTGAAGTCTTGAAAAGTAGCAACGCTTAACAATATTTAAATCCGCGAAATTGCGGGCTCAATTTGATTAAAACGTTCCTGCATGTTCCTTAAAAGTGCAAGCAACTGCCCACGCCCCATGCTATGGTTATTCAGCAGAACTTTTATGTCAGCAGAATGTAGTAAGTAAAGTGGTTAAGTTGTAAATAAGTAATAATAAATAAGTAAGTAAGGTGAAAAACTTGAGTCAGTAGTAAGTATTAAGTCAGCAGAAAGTTGAAACAAAAATTTATATCAGAAGTTGAAGCTGTAAGTCTGAAAAATGTAGTTAGTCGGTAGACAGTAGGTAAGTCAGATGGAATAAGTTAGAAAGTTGTATGTCTGGAAATAAGTTTAAAACCTAAAGCCAACAGAAAGAAGTAGGACATTACAGCATAAGGTTGTCATTACAACAGACAGTCTGCAGAAAGAAGTGTAAGGCAGCAGAAAGAATTAGTAAGACAGCAGAAAGAAGTCAGCAGAAGTAGTTAGTCAACATTAAGTAGTAGGGCAAAAGAAAGTAATAATAAGGTAGCAGAAAGTAGTCAGGCAGGAAAAATAGTAAGTTAGCAAAAAGATGTCAGGCAAAAGAAAGTGATACTAAGGCAGCAGAAAGTAATCAGGCAGAAGAAGTAAGTCAGGAGAAAGTAGTCAGGCAGAAGAAAAAAGTAAGTGAGAAAATATGCCAGCAAAAAAGAATAAAAGGAGAAAAAGGTAGAAGGGAAATCCAAAAAAACATGATTTAAAATTTTTAAAAGTGGTTTTCTTGTTAAAAGGGAATTTTTTCTCCCTTTAAATTTGAAAAACAGTGAATATAAGTGGTCCAAACATCTTGTTAGGTTTTGGTTTTTTAAAGAATAAAGAAAAAAAAGGAAAAAAACTGGGTTTAGAAGACTTTGGGTAACCCAAATTTATGGTTTAAAAAACTTTTGTCCGTTCCCTTTTTTAAAAAAATTTTTTTGGGGACATTTAAACAACCAAATTGTCCCTTGAATTCTGTCCTGTTTAATCAGGGGTTTCAAAAAATATTTAAGATTCCAAAAACCCTATTTTTTAAGCAATTAAGAAATATTATCAAAAATAAAAATAGGGGGGAAAAATGTGGCGTACACTTGGATTTTGACATAAGATGAATGTCTTACATTAAGTATCTTCTTGTATCAATAAATTTAATACAAGTTTGATGAAATTGTGAAGTACCATGCATGCATATGTAACAGAAATGTCTTTCCAGTAACTAAAATGTTACTCATGTAACAAGATGTAAATGACATAATTATTTAACCACGGTCTTGTCAGGTGATAATCAAACACTATGTACATAATAGATTTCAGATCACATTTTATCTTAAGATAAAATAAAATGGAATTCTTTAAAAGTTTTGTAAAATAACGAAGTACTATGCATGCTTATTTTTTGTCACTGCTGTAACAGAAGAGTCTTTCCTGTAACAGTACCTGTCAATCGTGTAACAGCACAATAAAATGAATTTTTTATTTTACTGATGTCTTATCAGATGGTAATGAAGTCACAGTTCAAACATTTAGGTGATCTTTTCATTTTAAGACAATATGAAATTACGTCAAATGCGCTAATTTATAATTATATAAACTCCAATACTAGTACTCTAAATATTTACGTTTTAAAAATCCAGGTGTATTCATCATCTAAAATTTATGTTTGGTACCTTTTTAATAGGAATTAATTGTTCTTTGAAAATAATAATACCAAACCTGCTGAATGATACATGTTTAGGATGTGTAGACACAGTATCCTCTTTCTAGCTGTTAAATACAAAAGTGTTACAGGAGTGACATGAGAGAAGTCGTCATGTCATAGCTTGCAAAAATATTTTTTCATGATTGGGAAATATCCCTTGTCACACCACAAAAAAAATTCAATCCTCAATGGACATCTAAAAATCAAAGATGTTCAAACTGAACATGTTACGAAAATATAGAATGACTCATATACCGACCTGTTTTTGTTCTATTGTTCTCTGTACAATAGAAAAATATGTGAAGTCGATAAACTCGTGCATTACACAATTTGCACCGTAAACGCAGAAATTTTTAAAAATAACGCTGAATTGTGCATTTATAAGAGGGGGGGGGGTAATGACCTCTTTGAATAGGAAAAAGGTCGAAATATATTTCAAAGAACATTTGACCAAATAAATTGAATAAAATTAGCGCATACAGACTGTAAGGACCCCTATAACATATATTCCAGAAAAACTAACTGGCTACTGTTCTTGCGTTGAAGTTTATCTTTGCTAACACATTTGCCGAACTATATAGCTTCATAAGATATTTTTTTCGCCATTTATTTCCACAACTATGTCTGATTTTGCACAATCCTGCATTATTTTAACAATTCTGCACTATGGGATATATACAACCATTGGTGCATAACGAATTAAAGTCAACTTCTGCATCTTTCTTTCCCGAAATATTAGTTTCAGTAGAAGTATAGTTCATCATAAGTATAAGACCGTTTTTCTCTTTTTTTCAAGTTTTTTACATTAAAATTTGGATTTTGTATACAAGAACTTCGCAAGAAAACGACTTGCGTCTTCGATTCTAGACCGCGTGCTTACATGCGGTCTTATCAACATATGAATTACGGATGATGATAATTAAGAGAACACCGAAAGAAAATTTTTCCAAACATAAATGAGATTCTAAGAATATTTAAAATCAGCCATCATAAAAACAACAACAACAAAAATCCAAAATTACATAACGGTATATCTACATATATTACTATTATTTATTTATTTACTTTCCTTTGAAAAAATCGTATATTTTAATTATATAAGAAATAGCCTGATCATCTATTTACCATGGAATTTATGATATGTAAAGATAAAGTGTTTTGTTTTTATGATTAGAAACTTTGTTAAGTTCTGTCTTCACTTTCTGTGACTCAACTCAACAACTACATTGCCTGACCTTATTACATAATAAAACCCCACAAAATATTCAAATAACACCTGATTTGTGAACGAATGAATTACAAGAGCGTAGCGGATGGTATCTTTGCATGGCTTTGGAATGCTTTCTTAAACATGAAAAAGTACATAAATAATATGTATCTTGTGAGATATATGAATAAATCCTGAGTTAAAGACTGATGTATGGATAAAAAACTAAAGAGCATGTAGGTAAGATAGTTACTGCATTCGGAATAGGTCTGTATAGTATTTACAGACCCAGTGGCCTTTTGAAAAACCCCGATCGCTACGCTCATCGCCACCCGCGTCTGTAAATACTAAGTAGGCCTATTCCTCGTACTGTAACTATTACTTTCCGATATTCTGTCTATCATCAAAAGTATTTAACGATCCTCAGTAAACCTTACAGTATGGAATGCCATAGCTGCCTTATAAACACATTTCTAAAGTGGTGATGTCCTTTTGAGAAATGGAGCTGTTGTTTTGATAGATATATATATCAAAATATCATATTACTACAAGCCATGCTAACTTTGACTGAAACAAAACATATGAAAGACATTGGCATTAGACATACGTAGCTGATCTTTTATTCCTCAATTGAATGAAGAGCAGAACAAGCATACATAAATATCACACATATATACAAAATTATGACAAATCAACAAACATAATACAGTAGTATGTCAACAAACTAGTCAAATATTAATGACATTGTACTAAATTTTGAAACTACACAAATGTATTTTAATAAATGGTGATGTGGTTTTCATAAATGGTGCTGTGGTTTTAACCAATTACGCGATATACACACCTTTTAACGCCTCCCCCCATTTGTTGTTATCTCAAATGGTGAAAAAATGCCTTATTTATGCCCACAACACTTGTTTTTGTTTGAGAAATGTTGCTTAAAAAAGTTACCACTTTTTCGGCGCGGCTCCCCCAACCAAAAATATACATCAGGGGGTTGCCAGAAGGGGGATGTGCCCCCTTGTGTTTGGGGGAGAAGAAAATTTTGGAATTTTGAGAGGCTAAAAATGACCCCAGATTGATCGTAAGGTAACATGTAACCAACGCTGAAAGGCATTTGACTCTATCTCAATCCATTGAGAAGTTGCAGCACTTTGAAATCAATTTTGATGGAAAAAATCAGGATAAAATAGTGATTTTGGCAATTTTGAGATGTCCCCTCGTTGCCATGGTAACAGAAAATTTAAGCCTGAGCATGTTGTTGCAATGGCATTGGTCAGGTAAACATTTGTGCCAAGTTTGATTAGTATTGAAGCAGTTTTTTTTAGTTTTATATAAATTTGAACTTATAACGGGAGACATTTCAATGAAAAAAGCCATTTTTCACAAAATGCTCGTGAAGTAATGGGTTAATAAAATGTCTTGTAATTTTGACTGATGATGATGATGTGGTTTTGAAAAAAATTGTCTTGTGGTTTAGATAAATGGTGATGTGGTTTTAATAAATGGTGCTGTAGTTTTGATAAAAGGTATTGTGGTTTTAATAAACGGTCTTATCGTTTTGACAGATGTTGCTGTGGTTTTGATAAATGGTGCTGCGGTAATGATAAATAGTGATGTCGTTTTGATATATAGTGGTGGTACTTTGGTGAATGGTGCCGCTCTTTTGCTATATGGTGATGTTTTTTTATAAATAGTTATACTATTTTGCTTTATGGTGTTGTTCTTTCTTTTAATGGTGATACTATTTTGCTACAAATGTATATGATGATGTTCTTTTTATAAATGATGATACTATTTTGATGTATGGTTGTGTTCTTTTTTATAAATGGTGATACTTTTTGATATATGGTGATGTTCTTTTTATAAATGGTGATACTATTTTGCTATATGGCGGAGTTCTTGTTATAGAAGGTTATACTAGTTTGTTATTTTTATAAATGGTGATACTATTTTGTTGTATGATGATGTTTGTTTTTATACATGGTGACACTTTTTTTTGTTTTATGGTGATGTAAATTCTATAAATGGTGATACTATTTTCATGTATGGTTATATGATTTTTCATTACCATGATGTTGAACTATTTATAGATGACCTGTTTGATGACCGGAACAATTTGATTAGCGTAAAACTGTTCTCACAATTTATGAAAAAATCGAGGCAATTTTGCAGTCTGCTGCCGTTAGTACGTACATACTGGTCAGAGGATGGTCCCCATAACGGGCCATGATATAGTCAAAATTATAGCCTGTTCTATTGGCATTGGATAAAGTGAATGTCTTCAGTTGTTTCAAGGATTAATGTTGTAAAACTTAAACCAGGAATTTTCTAAGTTAAACATTTCATATATATAGTGTTATATGATTGGTTAATTATCTTGTGCACACGACTTATTTATCTCGGTCCCATGACTTATTAACTCGTGGCCACGACAAAGTAACTCTTGGCACGACACAGTATCTCGTGCGCACCACATAATTATCTCGTGCGCACGACTTAGAAATTTGTGGTCACAACAAAATATATCGTGCGCAACATTTAATGATCTCGATCGACTATGTTACTCGTGGCAACAACTAAGTAGTATCTCGTGCGCACCACTTCATTATCTCGTTCGCACCACTTAGTTACTCGTGGCAACGACATGGTATCTCGTGCGCACTAGATAAATAAAAGCACACACAGACACACATGTCATTTCTGTGCCACCGTAGTAGCCTGTCTCCAAATGTAACACCGAAATTAATTGAATTTTCTTCAGTTAATCTTTTGTCTTTTGTTTCTCTGTTTGTCATCGATAAATTTTTCCCGTTTAATATCCTAATCCAACAGACAACAAAATTACCTACATTTTTAAATGACGGAGTAAGAACAGTTATACCCTTATCAAATAATTCCGGTCAACAATTAATAATTCAACATCATCGTAATGAAACATTACAGATACATACATCAAAATAGTATCACCATATCTACGCTAACGTTTATTAGTAATATAAGGCCTTCAGCCCAAAATACAATCCAAATTTTAATTTAACAAAGAATGATATATAAATATATATAATAGACATAATTATGAGTATATTTACAAGTAATTAGTATAATGGTAATATTGAATATTTAAGTTGAAATAAAGGTAATATTAAATAAACATATAATGTACAAATGCCAATATGATTATTATCAATGTTGAAGAGGTAACTATTAATTTAGATATAATATTTAAACATAAAGGTAATTGGTAAAAATAAATTCAAAAACATTACAATATATATGTTTAAATTTGTTCAGTTATTTGAAGCTTTCTTAAACTATTTGCTTCATAGATAAATTTTGCCAATTTTCTAATATTGTCTTCCGCTGTTTCTGACATTTTAGTATTAAAGCGTTCATTACTGTTTACAATTACATTCAAATTACAAAAAATTAAGTGTTTGTGTCTAAGGTCGTTGTACAGCTGACAGTCAATCAAAAAATGCACTTCATTTTCCACAACATACACATTACGTTTAAGACAAAATGAACAAAATCTAAATTCTCTGTCAATATTTAAGTGCCTTCCTGTTTCAATTTTCAAGTCATGGCCACTGCATCTAAAATTTGCTAATGCGCGTTTATATTTATAAGGCATGCTCAGTGACAAATAACATTCGTCAGAAATAGATGTTTTATAAATTCTGTAACTAATTGCTTTAGGCGATGAATTAATGTCAGACAATATCTCTTGTCTACAGCAGTCTGAGACTCGTGTCCTAAATACTTGCATGAATGTATTAACATTTCCGACTCCGTTCGCTGTCCACGCGTAACCAAGGCCTAATTGAAATAACATGCGTTTAACATGAGTTGCCCATGTGATTCGTCCTTGTTCATCTAAGTTTCTAAGCATAATATAGCATTGTCTTGGTGACCGATATTGTGGCATTTCCGTTAATTTAAGCCAGTACTTAACACATTTAGACATATACGTTACACTAATTGGAAGGCGTCTGCATTCACTAAGGGTGAAGAAACTTGCAACGTTTTGATTTAAACATGCTATCCTTTTGCAAAATGATATATGCACATTTTCGATCTGTCGACATGTGTTATATCCCCAAATCTCTGATGAGTAAGTCAAAATGGGTTTTACCATAGCATCGAATAGTTTGAAAGCATCATTAATACTTAAATAACCAAAATGTTTTTGATAAGCATAAATAACATTGACAGCCTTGGTCGCCTGTATGGCTAGTACATCTTTCGTTTTAGTCCATGAGAGTTTCGGGGTAAAGTATGCTCCTAGGTATTTGCAACAACTGACAACTTCTATTTCATTTTCATTATACTTCCAATGCTCATATTGTCTTAGTGGACCGCCATTTCTGAAAACGATTATCTTAGATTTATCAAGGTTTATACACATCCCAGTTTCAGCACAATAATTACTTATTTCATTTATTTGTCTTTTGAGATTTATAGCCGTGTCTGCAATACTGGAGACATCATCAGCAAATAATAAACAATACAGCTCTCCTGTATGTTGTGAGATAGTTATTCCATTTTGACATTTATTATTTAAGTATTTCACAAGGTCATTTATGTATTGGTTATAAATGATTGATGACGTCACACAACCTTGTTTTGTTCCTTTGGCGCACTCAAAGAAATCAGTCAACCCATTCATCGTAGGTCCTGATACTTTTACACATAACCGAAGTTGAGAATAAATATTCCGGAATAACGTTAGAAATCTGCCTTCAGGGGATATTCTCTTCCTTTCTAAGCTTTCCCATATTTTGAAATGTACACAATTGTCAAAGGCCTTAAGAAAGTCAACGTAAAACACATATAATCGTCCCCTTGATTTACTAATATATTTTTGTACTATAGATTGAAGATTAAAAATGTTATCAATAGCGGAACAAGTAAAATGTTTTCCTGCGGTGAACATTTTAATGATATAAAGATATTTCATTTAACTATTTTCAACTTTATTGGGGGGGGGATAAATAAACGTTTGTATCAGGAATATAGTTGACAACTGAAGAAACGATCAATATAGGAGAAGCTAGCTATGTCTTTGGAAACTGGTGACCGTTGAAGACCGGAGAAGGTGAACATAAAACAATTATTTCTTTTTAAGAAAATGATTCTATAGGCCTACCATTTTATGAATAATTCCGAGCAAAAAATAAATAAAGTAAACACACAATTTTACGAAGAAAATATCTCTATTTGTTATGGCAGATGCTACTACGAATATTTTAATTTTGTAGATTTTCAGTTCAAACAATTTATTGTTTGTAAAATTTAAGATAGATATTAAAGAAACATTGATAAATTTTCAAACACATCATTCAAGTTTTGCCACCTTAAACGGTAACATAATTATAGAAAATTAGAAATATCACGTAATAGTTTTTTGTTCTTAATTAGGTGTAATTCGGACTAATTCCCTACAGGTAAATCCGTAACGTACCGGCAAACGGTATTTAGCTAGGTTTTCGAAAAGGTCCATTAACCAATCATGCACGGTTTACAGATCACATGCTCCTCCATGTACCGAAAACGGTCACGTGCTCCTCCATGCCTCAAAAGTTAAACACGTACCAGTACCCTGCGGTCTCCAGACCGCAGGGAATAATTACTTCTAAAACCAGCTTGGCATTCATCTATAATGTTATTCAATTCGGCCCACTTGGTCAAACGATTTGCGAGGATTTTCATAAAAATTTTACTCAAGCTATTTCCTACAGAAATTGCCCTGTAATTATTCGGATCGGATTTATTTCCTTTCTTGTGTACTGGGGTAACAATGCTTTCTGCCCAGGTAGGTGGGAAATGACCCGTATGTAGTAAATTGTTGAATAGTTTATTCAAGTATGGTATTGTTAAATATATAGTACTTTTGAACATTTCTATGCATATTCCATCCACTCCTGTTGCGCAATTATTTTTCAAGGAATTAACACTTATCAAGATTTCGTCGTCTGTGACGTCACAATTAAGATCTGTGTCATCTATTCTATCATAAAAACTGTTGAATATATCTTGATTATTTAAAACTTGATTGTTTTCAGAAAATAGTTCGCTTAAGTAGGAAACCCATGTGTTTCCATCGATCGGGATGTGTTCATTTCGTTTTACATTTCCCGTAACATTTTTAATACAACTCCAGAAGAAACTTGCATCATTTCGGTTGTTGATAAGTTCATCGCGCATCTTATTTTCATAGAATTGGCGCTTAGTTTTACACATATTTTTAAAAGTTCGCTTATTTATCAAATATTCATCAAAGTCTGATTTATGTTGTGTTCGTCTAAATTTACGCAAACTGCTATATTTCAGTTGTTTCATCTTTGCATATTCCGAGTCCCACCAACGCGGTTGTTCATTATTTGCCTCCAGATTTCTGTTTTTACCTTTATATACTTTTAAAAACACGTTTTTACCGGCGATTTTAAATAGGTCTATAAAAGTTGTACATGTGTTGTAGATATTTTCCTCTTGAATAATATCATTATAAAAGGTTTCAAATAATGGTGTGAATTTTTGTATAAATGTATCTCTGAGCGACTCTTTCCATTTATATGTTTGATGTTCATAAAGATTCGAAAATGAGTGAAATTCCGTTGAATTCACGTTTACAGTATCAAGTAGAATTTCACAGGTAATCGGAAAATGATTCAAAGTCTTCAACACTAAAGTCTTGTATGCGATCAAATATGTCGGTCGACGCAATAAAATAGTCAACAACACTCAATCCTCCATTCGCTGTACATGTAAAGTTCCCGGCTGTATCTCTAAATAGACGTCCATTAAGAATATGAATCCCTAATGTACAACACATTTCAATAAGCGACATACCGTAACGGTTGCTTTTGTCATCGCGATTTTTTCTGTTCATATTAAATATGTCACTGGGATAATCTGTGCATGTGTTATATACGTAATCAATGTCGTCATCTATTATGATATCTTTTAGGTTTCCGGTTCGAGCATTTAAGTCCCCAGCTACAATGAGGGACACATCACCAAGGTCTGAGATAATACATGTCAGTTTTTGAGAAAGGATATCTATACCGTTTTCCAACTTGCCTTTGTAAATAGGTGAATTCTCCGGTGCAACGTAGCAGAAAAATAACACAATACTCTTTTCTAATTTTGCAATATGCTTATCAATATAAAGGACGATACATTCTTTGAGACGACATCATATTTATTGCAAAATGTAATAAATTCGTTGTGTTTGTTGTATTTACGTAATCCTTGAATATTTAATGAACACAATTTTAAACTGTCATATTTACACGATTTTGGGCTTTGGAGGAATCCCTATTTTTTAACAGAAACGGGACACTTTTTGTCTTTGAAATATGTGTAAATTTCATTATCAACAATCAGTTTATCATACTTAAAATATGTTGATTTGCCAGAGTCCAGACATTCTTTAAAAAATGGATATAATTCGGATCTTGCTAATGATATTCTATGGGGAAGGTCTTCTGATATACGAAACGGCAAGTCAGTTGATTTTCTTTTTGAGCGAAAAGCTGTGAGAATGGCTTTTCGGTCAGCAAAGTGTGCGAATCTAGCAAAAACCATTCTACTTCCTGATTTACGATATAGATCATCAAATTTTATATTTGAATCATCTACGCCTAGACTGTCTTTGATGAGTTCGCGGATATTTTCTTCAAGTATAGTTTGTGTTTTGTTTTCTACTTCTTGTACACCGAAAACTTAAGATTATTTTTTCTTGAGCTGCAATTCTAAACGCTCGTACTTAAGCTCAGTCGATGCTATAGTTTCCTGTAAGGTAGAAGTTCTTTTATTGAGTTCTGTTACCTCTGAATTCAGTTTTGCATTATTCTGTTTAAGTATATCATTTTCTTTCTGTAATTCAGTTACGCATTTTTCTAGAGAATCAAATTTCTTATCCATTCGTTTCACGTCACGACGTATTTCAAGTAATATATCAGTAGTGCTTTCTACTTCGACGTCCGCATCGCTGGTATCTGTATCAAGTGCCAGTCTTTCTAGCATATCCTTATCACGAAAGTTTCCGGTTCGTACCCACGAACTCACAGATGTCTGTGAATGTGCCATTTCAGATCGCCTTGTCGTACGATTTTCTCGTATTTGATGGTGCTGGTTGGAATTCATTTCGTCGTTTAGTCCGGCAGACGAAACCGAAAGTGGTTCTGCAGACTGTGTGTTAGTACCACAGCGATGTGCGCCGCGGCCGCGTGCATTTGTAGGTCCAGGGTTAGACTCTATTCCTTCTGCTAATAATAGATAAAATAAGGCAATGCGGAGACACAAAGAAACGTATTTTAACTGAAATGTCTTTATTGTTGTTTTTGTCTTGATTGGCTGTATAAATGTCCCAATACGTATTCTCCAAGCTTGTGTAGAAATGCCCATTTCTTCACTTTAAGTTTTTATTATTTTCAGTTATTATTATAATTGTAATCTACGTACGTAAGGTAATGGTAATAGTCCTTGTAAAATATTGCCACACGTTTGTGTTATATGTCATGCTACCGAAGCAAAACCAAGACGCATGAAGTTTAAACGTTTATTCCGTAAATCGTTGAATATGGTAAAAAGCTGAAATGATACAAAATAACGCTGTATAACTAACAAATCATCTGGGAAAAATACATGTTAACCAGCAAACTCCGGAGGAGTGTTTGACTACCTCGTAATTCAACAATCGGGGCTTAAACATGAACAATATACAGACTTTTATGTAAAATTGATTAAGTACAATGTTGAAAGACATATGTTGGTAAAAAGTTTTGACTAGTAATAGAGAAATTCTCCTTACAAAACATTAAAGTAAATATCTTGTGAATAATTCTTAATAAAACCACACTAAAATACACCATAACTATGTTTTGGTACGAAAAAGCATGGAACGAAAAATTATGGGTACGAAACAGATAACGCGAAAACATATTACATTATCTCACCTACATTAATTACATTTTAAATTAACTAATTTCCGATTTAAATCATTTTCAAAATTTGTAAAGAAAGAAAATAAAGTAAAAAACCTACACCATGTGGGGCTATGAGGACTAGAATATTGATTTTGTATAAAATGTACTCGTTGGAAACAACGGGAAACTAGCGTGGTTGCAAATATACGAAAAGTACCCGAAAATACCGAAAAGAACAAAATTCAACAAAAATCACAGGAACACCTGTTCCAGTACACTCCCCGTCTGGTATGAATTACCAAATTTCTATGCTCTTCTTAACATTTAAATTTTGAAACAATACAATTTTGATAAATGAAAAACATTGTTAAAACTTAGACAGACTCAAAAATTAAAACAAAAATATTACCAATTTCAAAATATCACCAAAAGAAAACAAATTGAAAAAATGGATTACAATTTAACAAGTGTAACTTATCATACTTATTATTGTACATGAATAATCATAAGCATAGTGTTCTTTGTATTTCTTAAGATAATAGTTTATCCATTACAATTAAATCAGTTATCAATAGCACAATTTGCTTATCACACCGAAAGTACTGTTATTAACATTGTTCAACAAGAAGAACCAATTCCGTGATAGGACGCACATAGCTGTTTCTGGTTCCAGCCTTCGTTATTGTTACTTCCACTGTACGGATTTTGCCATCACGACTAGCGAATACTCTGCTGACAACACCAATTGGCCAATGATTCCGGTGGAGTTCAACGTCCTTCACAAGTACCAAATCACCTTCTTTGATGGATTGTTCATCATGTAACCATTTCTTTGTGATTTGAAGTGTTTGGAGATATCCATTTTTCCATTGCTTCCAAAAGTTTTGGGCTAAAACCTGCACATACTTCCACTGTGCCTTATAAATGTCTTTCAAAGATAAAGATGAGTCCAAACCTTCTAATGGTTCAACTTTCTGAGTAAGAAGCATCGCAGGAGTCATTTATAGCCCATCGTTTGCTTTTTTCTTGCCATGCCTGCCTGCATAGTTCCTGCGAGCAACAGGCGTTGTGGCACGGGCCAAAAAGTACTCCACACCAACTTACTGGTAAACGGTTATCTCTGGAGCCGACTCTCTCTTTGTGGTAAGATCTGAGCATACGCTGGGTGAGAAGCTTCCCTCGTAGTTGTGCGAGCATATCACGCACTGGATGAAGGATACTGTTGAGTTTGACGCTTTTGCGACCAAACTAATGCAAAAAACCATGTGTACGGAAGAGGTACTGGTTATGTTCATAAAGTCTGCCTTGGTGATGAATCTTTTCATGATAATGTCGAATGAGCAGTGTGGCTATGTGTGATTTTTTTGGTATAATAATGGGCTGCTTCACATTATTAGGCAGATCGGCTCTGCTAATACGTCCTCCAACTCTTAAAACACCATGATTGTCAACAAAGGGTCTCAGTTTAACAATACTGCTGCTCTTTGGAATACTATTTCCTTCAGAAAGTAACTCTACCTCTTTCGCGAAAAAGTCTTGTTGCACAGCTTGAAAGATAAACGTTTCAGTTTCATGTGTCAGTTCAATGTCAGACTTACTTTCTTGAGACTTCTTGAAAGAGGAACAACGTTTCTTTAAGAGCATAAAGGCTCTTATGAGTGAAGTCCATCTTGAAAATTTTTCAAATTTTTCAGTAATGTTTCGTATCGTAATTGTTTTCAATGTTTTGACAAGTGGTCGAAGTTCACGGTCTTCATCAGGATTGATGAGATCAAAGATCTCTGATGGTTGATTTTCTTGGAGACTGCTTTCATCTAAACTCGTTTGAATTTCTGTTTTCTCATGAATTCCTTTATTGCGATCTATGACAGGTCCTTTGATCCAAACGCTATCCAGTGACACAGAGGAACATCTTGTGGCAAGATCTGCGGGATTTTTATTTGTTGAAACATATCTCCATTGTTCAGTTCTAGTAACATTGAGCATTCTTTCAACACGATTACTGACATATGTGTAGAATCGACGAGTCTTATTGTATATGTACCCTTATACCACTTTGCTATCTGTATAAAAGATCATTCCACTCAGCGGAATATCTAACTGTACGATCAGGATCTCTGCTATTTCTTAGAAGAAGAATGCGTGGCACACAATTAGATCTGGAAATCTTGTGTCCCTTCTTGGTGCTAATTTAGCTTGTGGCCAGAAGAAAGGCTAGAGTGACATAACTTGTAGAAGTCGGTCAAATTAAGGTACGTACAAGAAGCTATGGTATTGCCGTTTCTGTGAAGCAATTTCAGAGTAGATTGGGAGACAGAGGACACGGGTTAGCCGACTGGTATTGGAAACTGAGTGTAATGCGAGGAAATACTTATAGTCTGCCAATTTTTCAACAGATTCCCTCCAGTTCCTAGCCATTTGAGTAAACATGGTCTGTAGACAATGGGACTCCCAATCAAGGACCGGGAAACGGAGGAATCGCTTCAGAGAGAAAATTTCCCTGTGATTTGGTTATTGGAGCAATTAACCGAGCGGATTCATATAGTATATTACTGTTTTATTCTGTAACAGGGCGTTTCACCTAACTGAGACAGCTGAACAGCGAATTGTGGTCTTTTCTTAAGATCCCAAACCAAGCCGAGTCTGCGTTGTGTTGGGTAGAAGATCCGTCCAAAGTTCTAATGATTTCAATTCGCGCGTCCTAAGTTTCAGGAGGGAAAGAAAAAAAGCGCCCAAACCTGGGTAAGTCGTTGACAACCTTGTGTAATCTTAGGTATTTCCTCCTGTTCTTCAAGGCGCGTTATTAATTTCTTCAACAGTTCTATAGCTTCGCGAGATGTTGGTCTTGATGTTAACGCATCGTCAACATAGAAATCTCTTTGCACAAATTGTTTCACATCTTCATCTGCAGTTTGGACTGCCTTTGAACGCCGCCTTTCCTTGGTGATCTTGTTTATCATATTTCTTAAGCCATATGTTGCAACTGCAGGAGAGGCACTATTGCCATAAACGTGTACACACATTCTGTATTCAGTGAGGTCTTTATCTGGGTTATTTTCACCATACCAAAAGAATCTCAGAAAATCTCGATGCTTTGTAGAAACCCTGAATCTATAAAACATTTGTTCCACATAGCAGAGATGCCACTTCATCTTTACGGAAATCTAAGCAGCGACGCCGAGTAGACTGTTAGTTCATGTCTGGACCAGACAATTAAGACACTAATTTTAAAAAAAAATCGATGAAAGTATGGCAGAAGAGTCGAATACTCCCCGGGTAAGGCTGCTCAGACTTTTTCGGGATGATACCACCCGCGAAGAAGGGTAAATACCAGCACTCACTACCGCTTTCTAAAGGTTAATGGCACTTGTCACATGCTTATTGGTGATTATTCTTACTCATTGAAATTAACAAATGTTTTTCCGTCGTTGATTGGGTTTATTTAGATTGGGGCGATCGTAGGATCGTGAGCCGCGCGCAAAACCTGTTGTCTGATTGCTAGGCAACTGCTTGATCTAATTTGACTTAAGGGGTAAAGGTGCAGTCGCAAAAACCATTTCGTTGAGTCTACTTCAGTTTCTTCAAACTCGATGAGTCGAAGAATTTGCTTATCTTGCGAATCGAAAAGGCCAGTTAGCTTGTCCTTGTTCGTTCGGACAAAAAGTTGAATCTTCGCGCGCAGCCACAGTTAATCATGATTGCAATGACTTGGAACTGTTCTTTCAAACTCAATGTGTAAGGGCAAATGGTTCCATATATGTAGGACGTGTGCCAGTGGATAGTACATGAGTTTTTACGAAACGTGTGATCCCCCGTAAAGGCTGGCCGGTAAACGTTCTGAACAAACCTTCTCCTAATAATAACCCATCCAAGTGGCAATCTTTGAGCAAATGGGGGCCTTTTTGACGGGTTATATGTTCAAGCACATGAGATGTACCTATTGGAAGATCACTTCCTATCAACAACTGTATATTCACTAATTTTCTATTTTAGGTATTTTTCTTACAATACATTTAAGATGATCATAGGCTTCAGGCTTACTTCTGGTGGTAGGTTATCCCCACTAGTGATATCCAAGGCTGTGCCGGCAGCGGCCACCGTAACCGGAGAGAAGAGAAGTTGGGTTGAAGAGGCGAAATATAGCTGGCCATTACTTTTTTGTCTTATATCTCTACCTTTTGTACTATCCAACTCTTCTTACTTTTTTTTTTTTCTATCATTTCTTGTATATTTTCTTTTTCTTGACCTAGCAACCACCCGTCGCGTCATAATCAAGTGTGATTGCGCCGACGTACCAATGTAGATGTAGATGTAGATCTCTGAACGTTCATTTTGGAATATCGTCGTGCATTTCTGTGACTTATAGGTAATTGCTACAAGCATAGAACCATCCACTGCCCTTTACACACAGATTATTTGTTTTCCTAACGGCCTTACCTAGTTTACACGGCCAGAGGCATTGAATGGACAATGTTATATGGAGTTTGCTTCAGTACGTACATTTTAATTTTGTGTCGAACAGTTTTTCCCATGTTCCGTTATACCATCGATGTTGATAGCATACACCCGTACAGCGTTCTTCTAAATGACCCTTGCGGATAATACATCTTACTAGCACAGTTTTACTGCAAGATCTGCCTACAAATTTGTCTCCACAAACAGAGAGGTACACTTAGAGTTCAAACCTTGCATTCCCTTGTGACTCCACGCCGTCGGTCTGTCTCTGGTCTTTTATATGCATCGAGCGACGCATGACCTTTGCCGCATTTTACGCACCTCACTTCTGTTTTGCAGGGTCTCTTGCCAACATGTCTTACAAAAATCTAAGCACCTGCCTAACAAATTCTTTTTCTTTCAGAAAAATTTCTTTTCTCCATTAGTGACATTTTATTGAATGCTTTTGCATATGTTTAGGGTGTGGTTTGCTTTGTGTTATAGGGTCACCTTTTGATCACTTGTATTATCAGATTGTTTTTGCTCTATTTCATGTTTCTTTACAAACATCTTGTGTTCTTTCACTTTCATTGATTCAAAGTCATACCTAAAAGCTGGATCGTTTTTGGTGCTACTGATTTCTTTGATGAAGTTTATGAAGAATTCAAATGGTGGATATATGACATTGTAATCACGTTTATACCTGGAAGCACTGTATGTCCATTTTTCTTGGATACCAAGTGGTAGTTTCCTAACAATTCTATTTACACCTGAAGACGAATCAAAGTAGGCCAGTAAAGAAGAGTATGTTGGGTTACTTTTCAAATATTCAATTTCACAAAGAATGTCTATAAGGTCGTACAGTTTTGACATGTCTTTATAGTCAATTCTTGGGAATTCTTCTAACCTTCTTTTCAGAGTTGCTTCGACAAGTTCTGGTCTTCCATACCGTTCATCCAATCGACGCCATATTTCTTCCTTAGCTTTTCCCAAATTATTTGTATTTGCAGCCTTAATTGCCCTTGCTGATCTTGTAGATTGTGGGCCTAAATACTTTATGAGCAAGTCAACCTCTTCTGCATTGTCTAGGCATAAGTTTCCACATACACTTTTGAAGCTCGACTTCCAGGAAGCAAAGGTTTCTGGTTTGTCATCAAACTGTGTGAACCTTGAAAGCTGTAAATCTTTTTTTCATTAAACTGGTGGTGATATCACTGTCAGCTGGCTGTATAAATGATCGTGGTTCAAAGGCTGGCACACTAGGATTAAGATGTGAATGCTTTTCAATATAATCTCTGGTAAAACTTTCCTTATTTATTATACTTTCATTGTCAATCATTTGTGAGTCTGAATCTTTCATTGCTTCATTTTCAACTTTCAAAATGTTAAGAGCACTATTTAACTCTGCTTCTTTCCTTTCGCATTTTGCCTTTGCAATTTGTAATTCTTCTTGAGCGATTGCTTTTTCTTTCATTATATCTGCTTCCTTCTTTTTGTACTCGAGGTTGGCTTTGTGTAAAATAGTATTGTGTGATTTTATACACAGCTTGTCGGCTCTACTTGCAGCTTTGCTCTCCAGCATGTTTAATCGTATGTCGCGTAAACATTTTGTTTCTGTAAGCACCAACTGTTTTCTTCTTGAATGGTATTTTTCTGTGGCAGTCAGTTCTTCAAGTGATTCATTACTGTGAATCTGGCCTAAAAATGTCTCATATAAGTCATTTTGAGCTTCATACTTCTGGAAGTATAAAATGTACTCGTTGGAAACAACGGGAAACTAGCGTGGTTGCAAATATACGAAAAGTACCCGAAAATACCGAAAAGAACAAAATTCAACAAAAATCACTGGAACACCTGTTCCAGTACATTATATTTTGACAGTTGTAATGTTTATAAACAAAGTCAATACATCGCTTGGTCAAAAGCTAGTTCAATACCTTTTCCTTTGTGTTTTCCCGCTTAATCTTTTGTCTTCAGTAGAATAGTGTAAAATTCAGTATTCCTCTGTGTTATAACACTTTTAACGTAAATATTTCTAGCACTTTGTATAAATATATTTTATCAATATTTTAGAGCCACGAAAAGCCTTTTATTTCAATCATAATTCTATGGAATCATTATTTTTCTTCGGAGCGAAATATACTACGTCCATTACCAAGGGACATCACTCTTTTATCGAAAAATAGTATCATCATTTATAAAAAGAACAACACCATTTAGCAAAATTGTATAACCATTTATAAAAAAAACACCATATAGCAAAACAGTATCACCAGTTATAAAAAGAACATAACCAAAAAGCAAAATAGTATAACCATTTATAAAAACAACAGCACCACATATAAAAAATGACACCTCCAGGTACCAACGAAACACCACCATATATCAAAACAACATCACCATCTTTATAATTATATCACCAATAATCAAAATGACATCACCAGCTAACAAAACCACAGCACCATCTGTCAAAACCACATTACCATTTATCAAAACCACAGCTCCATTTATTAAATTCACAGCACCGTTTATTTAAACTATAGCACCTTCTGTCAAAACGACATCATCATTCATCAAAACCACAACACCATTTATCAGAACCACAGCACTATCTGTCAAAAGGACATGACTCCTTTAGAAGTGTTTATATTAACCAGCTATAGCGTTCTATTTTTCAGTGTTTAAGCTCAACGGTTATTAATTTGTCATCTCAATTATACACGGTGAAAAGCGGCGGTTTACGTAGTCATTTGATTTCGAATGTTTGCATGAATAATTGAAAAAAGGAACCAAACTGTGTGTCAAAATATTAAATGTTAAGTTAAACCTGTTATATGCCTATTAATGAATCGGTCAAAAATGAACTTTCGCTACAAGACATTTTTTCATCGCTTAATTGCATATTTGACTCAGTAAAAATATCAACTTTATTCTGGACATATAGTAACATGTATTCGAACTACATTATTATTTATTGGAAATCCTATATAATAATAACGGAGTAGTGAAGACACACGCTCGAACTTGTTTTTTACAGTGTTTTCAAAACAACGCAGGGGTTTCTATAAGCATCTTAATGAATGACCCCGATATTTGTATCTCAATAAAATATGAATGAAACATCTTAATGTACCAATCAAATTAATTATAAACCTTAACGCTATATTTCAGACGTTGGTTCGATTTACCAGAGAAATACCACATTTAGAAATTAATTCTAACTAAAAATTTCGTAACATAACTTGAAACAGTCTACCGGATAAGATTTATTATGACTACAGTCATAAATGCATCATCTTTTATTGAGCATGGTCGGATCTTTTTTTTACAGACTTAGTCATAAGCTATATTGAGATAAGGTCACGAGTGCATTTATCGTGATTATTGTCATGCTGTTTAACGTAGGGGTTTTTTTAACACTAGCTATTCAACAGTAAAAATTTATTTTCCTTATTATTTAATGATACCACAGCGGTCATTCGTAACCGACACACGCATTTCCAATGATTTAATTAATTTGTATCTTTACACGATTGCTATCCCACCATCCTCTAATTAATGTGTTATGTCATTTGATTCTTTCAAAATGCTTTTCGTAAAATTATCATATTTTCTTGATTATGTTAGGAAAAGCTTGTTTAAAGATCCTGTAACACATTATTTTTATGGTTTTATATACAAATTATGATGCTCAAATTAAGATTTATCGATATTGTAAGTTTCAAAAAACATTATTCATAAAGATATCACCGAATTTAATATTTCATGTAAATAAAGGGAGGTAATTAGAATTTCGTTTTCTATAAATTCTAAGTCAATTTTTCCAATAAGAAATGAATGCATATAATTTAATGATTACCTTAAATATGTACAAATATTTGCAATACATATTTTACATATTCTTCCATGTTTGAAAATTGACAAATTTGCATAATTACATACATATTTAATTTAATGAAGAGTGGTATGAAAAACTTCTCAACTTCCCCTCGGAGCGTGCACGTCGCGAGAAGGCCCAACAGGGCATCGGCAGAAGATTTACAACTTTTGGTACTGGTAGACTCAACTAAATTTTTGCCTTCAACCGTGGGCGGTAACTACGGAACTACTTTTCGTCACTTCTGCGGACCAGCTGCCGATGTCCTGACTTATGGCCGAGGGGAGTGGCCCTACAACAGTAGGCTGGACGACGAGGATTTGGCTGTGCTGGGTGCGTGAGCCCCTAGCACAGATTGGGGGGTCTGTAAGGAGGCCTATAGCTGGCACCAACACCCTTTTTCAGGGCTAAAACAAACCTTTCCTATATTGTCACAGGTTGCTGTAGATTTAGGTTCTCTCATTGACCCGTACAGTGACCTACTTTTTCGGCTCAAAATTTGCATAGATTTTGGCTAATACTCCGTGGAGAAAAGTGGGAATTGCATGGAAGGTAAATTATTTCACCGTTTTGTGCTTCAAAAGTTAATCTTAAACAGACTGGGTGACTGTCCGGGGTCCGTACTCACAACGCAAGGCTGCATTTTTGCCCGAAAGGGCGATGGACCCTCGGATAAGCTTTAAGTCGCTATACTATGCAAATTGGGGCCTCCGGTGGCCGGGGTTAAGTCTTGATTTTAGATCACGGGGTGCCCTCACCACTATAGGTTCGGCGTCCCTCATTCGGGTCGAAATCTTTCATCGTGAAAGGAAAGCCATCCAGCTGGCTTGACGGCTGGTGGTGGTTCTACCAGGTACCCGCGTCGCTCGGCGAAATAATGCCCGGAGGGGCCCTGGGGTCTTCATTCCACAAAAAAGCTTCGGAAAAAAATCGACAAAAAATCTCGGCGGGACGCTCTAGGATGACCCGACTTGAGTGTACGGTCGCCCATATGGGCTTTTCGGCGGCGACCTTAAAGAAACGCATCAAAAAAAAAAAAACATATGCAATCTCATACTTTATAAAGCGGGTGTTTGGTAGAACTTACAAAATTTACAAAATTTAAAACAAACTCTGCTAATTACAAACATGTAATTAATTATATGCATCCCAATGTATACGGTTTATAACATTTAAATAGAAACCAACATAAATAACAGTCAGCCCACAATGAAATGGTCAGAAAACGTTCCTGACATGCCTTTCTGCAGCGATAAGTAGTGCGAACTCTACAAATTATAGGTAAATTTCTAAAAAAAAATAGTTAATATTAAAATATAATTAGTCCTTTTAATAAAAGACGGTAACCTTATAAAGTCTTGGCCGATTTAAATTAAGTGCTTTTAATTATTAAATTTTAGAAATTTCTCAAAACTTAGTATGGGGATTGCCCCATCTTCCTCCCATGGCAGAGGTTGTACGTAAAGAAGACTACCTGTCATGGGGATATGGTATGCACATAAACACATGTACGGATATAATAATAAGTAAATAAACATTAGATCCCCATTTCTTTTAAATGATTATAAATGAAGTATATGCTCGCCCATATGGTCTCTTTCCGGTGGCGAGGGTAAACAAACCCGAACACACACATATGCAATCTCAATTACAAAACATACAGGATCTTGAAATTATTAAAATTCAGAAATATGTAAATTATCAATTACCCTAGACCGCTGACATGTTTATTGCAATTTACGGGTCTGACGCATTTATGTTTTTTTACGTCACACGTATGAGAACATGACAATTATTATTAATTTTATGTAAGACATTTATTTGAAATTTTCTTATCCGATTATCTGTTTGACTTAAAGAAAGTAATTAACATGGCGCTGGTTTTTGAAATCTGCCGTGTTAATCAGTCTTAATCGAAACATTTGTATTGGTCAAATCTATAATTTTATATTTGATAAAATGTATTATTATTGGTTAATATTTTCTTGTTTAAGGGTCGTTTTTCATTGGTCCATTGTCTTTCATTATTTTCATATTTACTAAACTATCACCAAATGTGATTAATACCCCAAAGACTGCTCCAGAAATGAGGAAGTAACTGGTGAAAGAATACAATGAACTGAAATAGAGTTATGGTTGTGGGCAATTTAAGATAGTTTTGGTTTTTGTATGTTTTTTTCCCTTTAATTTTGCCAAGGTTTTAAAATGGAATTACTATTAAAAGCCCAAAAAGTGCCCTTTTGGGGGCACCCCTTTTTTTCCTTTTTCATTCCCTTGACCATTGAAAAAAGTTTATTAAATTTCTAACTTTAAAGTTTTTTTAGAAGGGTTTTAAAATACTAAAGATACTAAAAGGGGAAATTTAAATGGTTTTGCCCCCCGGCATTCCCCCCTTTTGCGCTAAAAACCCCAAAGTGTAGGAACGTTTAAATTAAAAATTAAATAATTTAATTTTTTCCCCAATTTTTGGGAAATTTGGAAAAAAAAGTAAAAAAGGGGACAATAACTGTAAAAAGTCCAAAAAGAGTTTTTTTTTTTTTCTGCACTGCATTTTTTTTTAACGGGGCCCTTGACCTTTGGGGGTAGAAGTTTTTTTAAAAATTCAAATTAATTTTCAAGTTGGGCATTTGGGACAAAAAAAGAAAACCAAAGGGGAAAAAAATTATTTACGGGAGTCAAAAAAGAGTTATAGTTTCTGTGCATGCATTTCTTTTAAATAAAACTTAAAACCATTGTAAAAAAATTTGGGTTTTTAAATTTTCCCAAACTGTGTTTTCAATTTATCCCTCGGGACAAAAAAAAAGGAAATTTTGAAAATTTGGCCCAAAAAACAATGACTCTATTTATTACTCTGAACAGAGTTATGGTTTTTGTGCACTGCACTTCCTCTTTTTTTTGCTTGCCCATTGTATAAAGTTGTCTTGAATTTAAAAACCATTTAACTTTAAAACCGTTATGCCCCGGAAATAAGGAAAAGTATCACAAGGACAATCCCTTGAAATTTTCAAAATGGGGGGTTATTTTTCCCTTTTGCACTAAAATTTATCTTTTTTAAATGTGTTTGATGATTTTTTAAAAAGGTGTTTTAAATTTTTCCAAATATTTAATTTTTCAAGTTTGCTCCGGACAAGGAAAAAAAAAAAGGGAATAACCCTGTAAATTGTCAAGGGATGGTTTTTAAATGTTCTTGTGTTTGAAACTTCCTTTAAATGTTAGGGGACCCATTTTAAAATTTGTATTAAATTTCCAAACATTAGTCCCCAAAAGTTATTCTCGGGCCAAAAAAAAAAATTTTGAAAAAAAAATTTAAAAGGGAAATTTTTATTTCTGTTAATTAAATTTAGACAGAGTTATGGTTCTTTTAAAACTGAATTTCCCTCTTATTGTGCCTTGACATTTAATGACGATTTTTTTTAATAAAAAGTAGTTTTCCCAAGTTTTGTTCCGGCAAGAAAGTAAAAAAGGTAAAAACTCTTTTTAAAAGATAAAGTAAGGGTTCTTTTGCCCGCACTTCCTTTTAAAAATTGCTTGACCATTGAAATGAAGTTATATTAAATTTCCCAACTTTTTATCATCAAGTTTGCTCCGGAAAAGGGAAAATGCAACGGACGGCTGGGACTGACTAATTTACAGGCGACCAACCGACCGACCCAGCGAGTTTTCCTATATCCCCCAAAACTTTTTTTGGGGGGAAAAAAAAATGAAAGAACAGAATTTATGGTTTATAGAAGGTTTCAGGTGTAGAACAAAAACATGAAATGGTTTTTTTGGCCAATGGTTTTATTTTTCACCCTTTCCGCCCAAAAAATTTTTCTGCGGTGAAAATTTTAATGAAACAATATTGTTTTTTTTAAACCGGCTTGAATTTTGTTCCCTATAAATAAGAAAAAAAAACTATGAAATGGGAAAAACTGGAAAAGGGGACTTCCTTGAAATTGAAATATCCCTTTTGACCAAAAAAAAAATTTTGGGAATAAATAATTATTATCCCTTTAAACGGAAAATTTAAACACACAGAAATTTTTTTTTAAATTTAAAGAAAAATTAAATGGAAAAACGGAAAACCCTACCTACCTTTCCAATTTTACCCCCCAAACCAAGTACCCCCCTTTAAAAACCCCGGGAACCACCCCTTTTGGTGAAAGAAGAGAGGCGAGTTTTTGGGGTATTTTCAGTCACGGGCCGCGAATGAAGAGGTGTGAGGGCGGTATTTTTTTCTAACAATTCCCCCAAAACCCAAAATTTTTGGAATTTAAAAAAAAATTTCAATATGCTGAAAAACATTTTGGGGAAATTATTTCCCGGGGTCTGGATCAAAATTTTAAAGGGGAAAGCCAAATGAAAAACAAGCAGACACAATTTTTGGAAACAAATTTTAAATGAAAGAATAAAGTTTTTAAGAAAATTAAAATTAGTGTTTTTTGGTGCAAAACCTTAATTTTTTCAAATAAACCTATGGGGAAAATTTTGTTTAAAGTAAAAAGTTGAAGATTATCCCCGGAAATATTATAAACCGAAATTTTTAATGAAGAAGGTAGCGGTGAAAGAATAAAAACATAAATACAAGAACATTTTGTTATATCAATTTTTTTCACCATGTTTAAATTTTCTTGTTCTACTTATTAGACAGTAATTGGTCTAAAAGGTTTTTTGTTTGCCTAAAATTGGGGGGTTTATCTTATTGATAAATAAGGACATGGGATTAAATTTCTTTTGAAAAAATTTTTGATTTGAATAGAACGGTCATTTCTATTTTATTGGGTTTACGAGGTAAACTGCTCTTTGGGGAACGTCATCACTATATATCAGATTGTTGTATAAAAATTTTTCTGTTAAGTTTAAAATTGAGTTTGTGAGAATATTTTAAAATTTTGGGATTTATATTTTTTAAAATGGGTGTATATACCCGGTGTACATGTATTTAATTGAGCTGATGTCTAAAGTGGAATATTTGTTTTGGTTGAATTTACTTTAATTAGGTTGAGTTTACAGCTGAAAAGCTTCTTTGGGGTCTGTGGCAATCCCATTGGAAAGGAAAACGGGCTTTGCCCTTAATTTTGGTAACTGAAAAATTTTGAAAACATCACACTTAAAAGGGTTTTAACACGAAATTAAATATGGGAGTATTTTTCCTAAAAAAGTGGAAAAAAATTTTAAAAATGTCACAAAAAAATTAAACTTTTCCTTTAAAGAGGCTATCATCCCTTTTTTTTTTTCCATCAACCTGAAAGGTAGGGGGCATTTTTTTAAACCAAACCCCATTTTTTTTTAAAACTCAAAAAAAAATTTAAGTTTAAATAAAGGAAAGCAATTTTGGGCTTATAAACCTCGGGCAAAACCCAAATTTTTCCCAGTAGCAGATGAAGTTCTTTTTTTGAAGAATACTTTAAACCAGATAAGACATCAATAGTCTCGCCCAAAGCGGGGAAATTTGTATCCCCTTTGCGGTTTTTCTGTTGTTTAACCTACACCAATCAACAACAAAATCTAAGTAGGCACCTGTAGGTTTTTTCGTACAATAACATCATTTGAGTAAAAAGGCGAAATAGATTCCCTATAAATATTGGCATCTAACATTTCTGCTGATGTGGCTGCCTAACTCCTCATTATAAAGCGGAGGTATTCGCGATACGGTTCTTTGAAGGAGTTTTATCTTCCAATTCTATATGATTTTCAATTAAATATCAGTGGTTTGGATTTCTTTTAGTAGATTTACAAAAAAATGCCCTCCATTTACCAAGAACCTGATTAAAGTCTTAAAGTTTGTTCTGGTGTTAGAATTGGAGGAATCAACTGAAATGTCCTTGATTGAAGGTTCTGAAAAAGGGAACATCAAGGGGAAAAAATAAAATAAGAAATATCATCTATCAGCTTTAGCCCTTCAGTAATAGTAACAAATTTCTGACTTTGGTTTTGATTGTCAATATCCTACGCAGTCATGTTACAAACCTTGACTCATAATTTTTTTACAAAAAAGAAACAGCCATTATGGTTTTGATGACAAACGTGGACAAAATGTATACCCCTTTCAAAGATTTCAAGGACTTTCAGTAACTACAGAACATATAGACTGATCAAAGATTTCCTCAGCAATTGCCATTAAGTGTGATACTCTCAAATGGAGGTATTTTTAACACTTTTCTTTCCACACACCTTTACAGGGTAAGTATGAGATTCAATTACTATCCATAAGCCATCCCGCCACTGTTCAGGGATAAATAAATTTTCCTCATGTAACTTCCTTCAACAAACATTTTTACAAACGGGCGAAGTAACATTTGTTCAATAATTATTGGACAAGAAAGATTAAAAATCATTGTTATGGTATTTGGGCCAGAGTAGGAATGTGAAGGTTTCAAAAGAAGATAAAAAAGAAACAATATCGTTGCTTCAATATAACCCTGAATAATTTCAGTAAGAACCAAACATTTGCAATAGAGAGGAGTAAGTCTAAAGTTTGGAATCTAAAGCTTTAAAGTAGCCTTAAGGTATTTAAAAAATCTCAAATGCAGACTGGACTAATGGTGGAAACCATAGAACCTGAATCAAGCAGACATTTGGGAAGGTATTTAAAAGTTTACAATAACACTGTTGTTCATGTTGCAGGTCCAATAAGATTTCTACTACATTAAACTAATGTTGAGTCCCTACTTGATTTATTTACTAATGATTTGGGCTCAAGTGACACTAAGATTACCAACCTCTATTCTGCCCGAACAGAGGCGGTTATCAGTTGATTTGGTTCGAATTCCTAGGGTATATTCTTACCATGACCTCTGTCCTCTAACCTCTAGAATAAGATCTAGGACTAAAATTTGTGTTGTTATTGTTGGGTGTTGCCCCTTGATTGTGTGAGAATTACTGTTTTTTTTGTTGTTACTGTTATTGTTGCTGCTGCTGCTGCCTGCTGCTGCTGCTCTGCTGCTGTTGTTGTTGTTGTACCTTTTTTTTTTTTATTTGTGTTGGTTCCAAAATTATTGTGTGAACTTTGACCTGAAATTAGAACTCAGATATTCTAATTTCTGAAGTATCAAGTTAAACTGGAATCCTATTGATTCAATAGTACCCTTAAAAAATGAAAGTTTAGATTCCATATTGGTTAAATTTAAAGAATCCAACCCTTTTTTTCTAAAAGCAGACAGTTGTTGCTCAATAAAAAAGGATTTCAGCAGACAATGGTGTATATTTAATTGTATGCTTATTTGATGGGACAGAAGACAAAATTTTGTTTGAGTAGAAGTTAAGTTAGAAGTCTCTTTTCTACTTTCCTTATCTCTCGAAAATAACAAATTTTTAGTCATCAAGAGGTCCCTACTTAAAACCTAGTCTGAAATTTCAGAATCAAAATATAACCTGTCCCCCAATTTTGAAAGCAAAAATTCATTCCCTTTTACCCGGGGGTTGGCCTTTGTCAATAAAAAGACTGTAAAAGGGTTTCTTTAAAACCCCACGCATAGTAGTTACTTTAATCATTTTGGGGTTCTGTCTAAAATTAAAGAATCAAAAATCTTCTTTTGTTTAAGCCCCTGAAAACCCTAACATCAAGTTTTCCCCAAAATTTTCTTGACAGTTTGCATTTTGAAAATTTAAAGGGGACTGGGCAGATCAAAAGCTGTTTTCCCCCTTAATGATCCCCCAATAACTGGGGGAAAAGTAGACCTTGTTAAAATCTGGATTTTTGTCAAAAGACATTGTTCGTCATAAACTCCAAAAAAACCCTTTTGGGAACTTCACCCTTTAGATAAAGGTTCATCTTCCTGAAAAAAAGGAATCTTGGAATGACTGAATGGGGCATTTTTACCCTGATTAGGAACAGACAAGGAGAGACCAGGCGTAAGAAGCCATAAATCGATTTGCAAATTCCCGGATTCAGCCATAGATCCCAGTTGCTAATGGGTAACCAAGACACTCAATTACGGCAAAGGAATAGGTGGGATTATACATATTTTGTACCTGTAATTGGCAAATAACGGTGCCCCTGTACCAGAAATATCAAATGGCACAGTTGATATGGTAGATATGGAAACGAAATAAGTTTTCTTTAATATTGGGGGTTATAGTCTTGGGTATAAGCATATACCCCGTCTCCAATGATTTTCAAAATTTCCTCCATATCTGGCTGAGGTGAAGTGCTATCCAAGCTAGATTTACTTTCTTCTTCCAAACTTTAAAAAAATCAATATAATTTAAAACACAAATAAGTAATTGTGTTTTACACTATTTTGGTATTCAAAATATTTCTTTTTCCAAATATTGTCACATCAAAATAAAGAATTGTCTAAGAACTAGATCAACATAGAGTGGGAAAATATTTGTAACATATGTCATTTTTGTCTACAAACTAGGTCAATTGATCTATTAACTACCTGTATCTATAGTCCGTTTTACACAAGCGGTCAATCAAAAACAAGATCGAATAACCGGATCCGACAAAAGATAAAACCAAACACGATATTTTCTTTGTTACCATTTCAATCTTTTCATTCATACCGTGAGTGCATTTATTGTATTAGTATAATGTTTCGCGGGGATTTTAGGGTCATTCACGTGAAATATTAGTGAACACATTCATACAACCTTTTAACTTACAGTGACATCTCATACGAAATAGACTATAAAATAACATTACAACAGTTAGGCAAACAAGCGACGACACAACAGTTAGGCAAAAATACCAACAGTACAACATAACACGGAGGATAAATATGCCAGTGATAAACAGAAAACGATACACAGGTTACAGCATGAAAACAAAAATCGGTAAAGAAGCAACCCTACTAAGCCCTTTCCTTCAAGTATTGTGCTCATAACAATTCATCGTTTACATAACAAATGATTAGTTTTATTTTACATTTTTATCAAAGAAATGTTGAGAAAAATTTAAAATAAATTATATGCGGTGTTTTTTCATTGTCTGCATGTTTACTTTAACACTTTATTTTTTACTAGAGTGAAATACATCTAGCGTATTTCACTGATGTTTTGTCGGACTACTTTCTTCCAAATTAAGCTAGTACACAAAATCTAAGTGTAGGTCTTCAAAAGTGTAATGTTAAAAAGACAGAAATGTATATAATAAGCAGACAATTTAAAAATTATCAATAAACTAATCTCGTGATTGTGTTTCACTGCACCTATTTGTCATTTTCAACTGTTAAGGGTATTAAAAAATATATCCAGAGAGTTTGTTTGATCTAGTCAAATGCATGGTCGCATTTGATTAAATGATTTAAGAGGGAGATAGGACAAAGGTACTTACTTCAACTTACCACTGTTTAGACAACTCTGAAGATATTAAATAAATCTTATAATTTTTAAATTATAGAAAAATGCACAAAACCGGACAAGGTGTCAAATGCAGGACTTAAAAAAAGATACGAACCCCAAGAAAGGTTCAATGATGGGGATAAAGTAGTATACACGTGTCAACCAGGATACACAATGGAAGGTATAACAATGCAAAGGTGGTGCCGAGAAGGAAACTGGACGGACGCTCTCTTTACATGCAATCGTACGTAGGAATTTTCATTTCTAAAAACACATTTTAAAGTCTTCCTTTGCAAAAGGTTTTTCATTATTACCGTGAGGAGTTTAAATAGTAATACAACCTCTACGAAATGGTTGTTTTTATGTGACAAAGCTTTGAAAAAGTCATATTAAAGAAAGTCATGGCGGAACTACTTATTTTAAAGTGTGCGCACCACTTCGAATATTTTCAAAGTCCATGTACATATGGCTTTGAAACTTTGCACACTTGTTCACACTCATGCGCTAAACATGTACACGGGAAGGGAATATTCTTACAAGCATTTTGACAGAATTATGCCCCTTTTCCAACTTAGAACTTATGTTAAAATTTGGGACCACCTCGAATATTTTCAAATTACATTGGCATATGGCTATGAAACTTTGCACAAGTGTTCATCATCATAACCGAAACCTGCACACAGAATAAGATTACTCTACCAAGCATTTTGACATGTCTGTGCCCTTTATCCGACTTAATTTTCAGTACCACCTCAAATATTTTTTCCAATTCTATTGACATCTACACTTGACACGTTGCAGACTTGTTCACCATCATGTCCCAATTAGTGCACTAGAAAAAATTACTCTTTCGAGCTTTGTTACATAATTGTACCCCATTTTCGACTAAGAATTTAAATTAACGTTACAGTTTGCTTATCACCTCAGATAATCCATCAAAATATGACTTTGGAATTTTGCACAGATGTTTACCATCATTATCTCAACTTGTGTTAAGAATAGTCGAGCACGCTATCCAACAGACAGCTCTTGTTTAGATGCATGCCATATTTGCGGCGCAAATTTTGCAAAGATACAACTGTTCCCAAATCCTGTTAGGTATAGATCAGTATATACCATCCATATCTGTGTACGGCTTTGCTGATGACCACATTGCTAGTCAACGCTTTCGACCAACTTCAGTGACCAATGAACTTAACGCTATAAAGCAACTTGAAGACAGTGCTGTGATTATCAATGACTGGATGAATGCCAATAAACTCAAAATGAACACCACTAAGACAGAATTCATTATGTTTGGTAGTAAAGCCCAACTTGGTAAATGTTCAATTAAAGAAATTGATATCGCCGGTGATAAAATTCAAAATGTCAGTGTCATTAGATACTTAGGTGCCTACTTAGACGAGGGCCTAAGATTCTCAACACATGTTAAGACCAAGTGTAGAACTGCTATGTTTAATTATTTGAGAATAAAGAGCATTCGCAAATATCTGACTCAGGACGCCACAAAAATCCTAGTATTGTCGCTTGTAATCTCACATTTGGATTATTGCAACGCTATATTGTTTGGCATTTCAGAAAGTGGGTTACAGAAATTACAACGTATCCAGAATATGTGTGCTAAACTTGTTTTGCAACGCGGAACATATGATAGTTCCAAAGACCCTTTGTTGGAACTGCATTGGTTACTAATTAAAGCTAAGATCAATTTTAAAATATAATGTACAATGTATAACTGTTCTATCGGCAATGCTCCGGCTAATCAAACAGAAATGTTACACAAGCCTGTCATAAAAAAGACCAAATCTCAGATCTGTTGATAATATGGATTATTGTTTTGCTGTCCCCTTTAACAAAAGGAAAACATTTCACGACAGAAGTTTTAGTACTGTTGGTCCAACTCTCTGGAATAAATTGCCTCTGTATATAAGACAGTCTTCGACTTTGGACATGTTCAAGAAAAATGTCAAAACCTACTATTTTAGAGATTTTTACGCATTGTTTTAAGATTGTGATTGGGCTGTAAACTGATAGAGATGTGGAAATGTGTTTGAAATTTTACTGAAATAACCATTAATTTTTATTTTCTTTTAAATTATTTTTTATTGTTATTTTTTAACTATTTTTTCTTTTTTTTAAGTTTTTAATACTTTATATTTTACACGGCTGATATCTTTAACATATTTTTTTGTAGTTCATTTGCCATGCATATGTGTTTTTTTTTTTTATCTATATGTACATACTTTTATTATCCTTTTGTACAACGCCATTGAATATGTATATAGAAATAGGCGTTTAATTAAATAGAACAGTTTCAGTTTCAGTTTAGATCTACCTAGCCTACCTAATAAGACTTCTGTCACAGATATTATTAATCTATTGAAAATGCGATCCGTTTTCTATGCTCATGGATTTACTCCAGCATCAGAACCTCGGTATAAGACACAATTGGTCTCCATCGTCACTGAAACCTGTTAAATATTGACCCTGATCAGATTTCGAGAGAAAATTTGTTTATCATAAAATACTGACTTAAAGTATACTTTATGAAAGCTAATGAAGCTTATTTGCAGCATTCTAAAGTCTGTTTTCCCGAACCGGTGTCACATGAAGAAATCGTAGGACTCGAACTCATGATCCTTGGTTTGGGTTGCGAAAGAGACACCTTAACAACTCGACCACCTTTTCCCTAGAAATATCCATGTTGATTAAATAAACCTTGTTTATCAACCTGTAGTGCAAGACGTATACTCGTTTTGTTGCTATTGTTGCATCACATATTTTGAAGAAATAATCGACAAGAAGTAAATATGTTCTCGTGCTTCTCTAGTAAATTCAAACCAAGTGACAACAAGTTTGCCTGTAAAGAGAATTCCACAAATGGCAGCTGCATTTACGATTAAAGATATCAGACTTGAAATTAAGTCACGATTCAACTTGAAAAGGAAAGTTAAATGTTTCTATTTCTAACTACAGGAATAACTTTCATCTTGAGGTATCAATCATCATATTTCAGTCGCGGCTACCACCACTCATAAAATATTAATGCTATTGTTACGCGATGAAATCAAATCATGTATTCATATGAAAAAAACCCACACAAATCCTTAAATATCCTCTACAGATATAAATATTTGTTGGGGCTTTCTTGGCTTTGTGGTTTGTAATTTACTACTGTTTTGGATTTTACAAAAATATACCTAGTGAGTTTGTTTGATCTAGCCAAATGCATGGCCATATTTGATTAAATGTATTAAAAGGTAGATAGCGCAATGGTACTCTCACCAACTTAGCATTGTTTAAACAACCATGAAGATATGAAATAAATCTTATAATAGTTTTAAAATAATAGACAAATGCACAAAACCGGACAAGGTGTCAAATGCAAATCTTAAAAAGAAATACAAGCGTAAAAGAAGGTTCAAAGATGGGGATACAGTAGAATACAACTGTCAACCTGGATACACATGGGGAGGTGCAACAAGGAAAAGGTGGTGCCGAAAAGGAAACTGGACGGGCGTTCTCTTTTCATGCAATTGTACGTAAGAAATTTCATTATTTAAAACATAAAGTCTTCATTTGGGCAAATTGTCTTCATTAACTTCCTTTTTACTGTGGGCTAAGAATTTAAATAGCAATATAACCTCTACTGGACGGTTTGTGTTTGCTGTAAGAAAGCTGGAAAAAAATCACATTATTATTCAGTATCATGTTATTTTAGAAGTAGTATACAGTAAACTCCGCTTATAATGAACTCATTGGGACATTCAAAATATGTTCCTTATATCCGGAGTTCCTTGTAAGCATATAGCGAATTAGTTCTTTGTATCAGGAGTTTTTATATAGCGAACAGATTTACATATAACGAACTGATTGTTTACCATTGTCCGCCATTTTGAAGATCTTTTGATTAAGAAAAAATAGTCCATTGTTTCTATTTTAGACACAATACCCGAGAGCGTACTTTTTGGAATTTGAAAATCATTGCTATTTCAGTTTTAGTTTTGATATAATATTTTGTTAACTTTCTAAACTCTTTTCGTTTTCTTTCCATGATTGAGAATAAACAAGATTTTCGAATTTTCCTTCCTTTTATATTGAATATCTTCTATTATAATTTAAGGGTGACTTTTAGTCATGTAAGATATAGATTATTATAATTATTTTATTCGAGCAAAACTATTGAAAAAAAGAAATAAATAACCGTTTTATCTTGGTGAAAAGAGCTCATGCTAAAAATATCCTAAATAGAAAACTATACAAATTCATTTTAATTATGGAAAGCGGTATGGGACCCTTCCGCTGTTACTATATAATTCAATGTAAATGTATTATGACGGAAATCCGCCGTTAGAAATACCCGCTCCGCCATAAGCTATCTATTTCGCCGGTATACTTGTCCAGCCGAAAGATTCCGCTGTTAAAATGAAACTGACGGAAATCTGTCGTTTAAATACCAGCCCCGGCGTTATAAATACCCGCCCCGCGGTTAGATATATCCATAATCCGCTGTTAATTTTCAATTTATTAGCCCTTTCGCTGCCAGAGGGTTATTGTTTTATTGATCACCTATTTGCCAGAGGTTTTCTAAGAAATTACTATATTATTAATTAACATATATTATTATTATTTGTTATTAGTATTATAATAATTATATATGTTTTCAAATCTGTGAGTATAATAATAATTATTGTCGACGGTATAATTTTCTTTATATTTTGTATTATTTTTATCATTATTATTAATAATTTATTATTATTACTATTATTATTATAGAAACGGCTAAAGCCGTCCATATGGCAAATACGCCGAAAATAACAGGGACGGCATGAGCCGTCCCTATGGCAGCCGAATTGACTCGCCGTTACAATGTAAAGTAAACACTACTCCGCTATACCGCCCTTAGAAAACCCGCCATAAGATAAACTACCGTAAAATCGATTAAACCACTACGCCGAATCGCTCTTTGCTTCTGACGGAAAACTGTTCTGTTCTGTTCTAATATGCACTTCATCGGATTTTTTCACGCCGGTATTGTTACTATTTTTAACCAGGTTTTCCGAAGGAAAAATCTGGTTATTAGATTGATTTATGTCGGCGGGCGGGCGGGCGATCAGATGGGCGGGCGTCAACAATTTCTTCTGTGCGCAACTCCTCCTACATTTCTCAACGGATTTATACCAAACTTTCACAGAAGCTTTGTCATCAAGTGTACTGGTGCATATTGTCAGGGTTTTGTGATTGGATGACATTTGATTTAATTATGGCCCTTTGTTTTTTCCCTTATATAGAATATATAGTGAACAATTTCTTCTGTGCGCAACTCCTCCTACATTTCTCAAAGGATTTTGTTCAAACTTTCACAGAAGCTTTGTCATCAAGTGTCCTGATGCATACTGTTGGGATTTTGTGATTGGATAATTTTTGACCTAATTATGGCCCTTTGTTTTTTTCCTTATACAGAATATATAGTGAACAATTTCTTCTGTGCGCAACTCCTCCTACATTTCTCAAAGGATTTTGTTCAAACTTTCACAGAAGCTTTGTCATCAAGTGTCCTGAGGCATACTGTTTGGGTTTTGTGATTGGATAATTTTTGACCTGATTATGGCCCTTTGTTTTTTTCCTTATACAGAATATATATAGTGAACAATTTCTTCTGTGCGCAACTCCTCCTACATTTCTCGAAGGATTTTGTTCAAACTTACACAGAAGCTTTGTCATCTAGTGCCCTGATGCATATTGTTGGACTTTTGTGATTGGATAATTTTTGACCTATTTATGGCCCTTTGTTTTTTTCTCTTATATAGAGTATATAGTGAACAATTTCTTCTGTTGCCCAACTGCTTCTACATTTCTCAATGGATTTTGTTCAAACTTTCACAGATTAGCTTTATCTTCAAGTGCCCTGCTGTGTATTATCAGGGTTTTATGATTGGATAAGTTTTTACCTTTTGCCTTATCATTGCCCTTTGTTTTTCCATAAAATTTAATAATTAGTGTAATATATCCTATTAATCACAACAAACTTTATTTAGTTATAAAACAGAAACTCTCAAGGTTGTTGCATGCCTGCCAGCTCATCTGCCTGATTTAAGGTCCTGTAGAGTCAAGGTCAAGGTCATTGTTGCTAAAAATAGAAAATCTGTTTCCAGTCAGGTCACTGTTACTAAAAATAGAAAATAGGTTTCCGTCAATTACTTGTTTAGAATAAGATATTTTTATGAAATTTGTGGTAAAGCAAGTTTTATGAAGACCTCACTTGGGATGGCTTTTTGGCTTCCTTGGGTCAATGTTACAGTTACTAAAAATAGAAAATTCATTAATCATGATTTACATTGCACATAGTTTGTTGCTTGTATTTGTATTTCAACTACAACATATTTATCTACAATGGTGATAATTGAAAACCTGGTTTCGTGGCATTGCCATGATTCTTGTTAGTAACTTTCCGGCCGAATGAAAACTTTCATTCGGCCGGAAAGTTACTAAAAATAGATACAATACCGGTGAAGTGACAGAATTGAACTGAATTGAACAATTTTCCGTCGTTAGCTTCATTAATATTCATATCCAAAGAGCGAGATTTGTAAAATGTTTTCATTGGTCAATGCCAATGTCACTCCTCCTTCACGAAGTTTACATTTATAAATAACAACAACAACAACAAGTGTTAGGGAATTGTCAAACATCTAGTCAGAAGTTTCTTGATTATTACACATTAGGAAGAGAGAAGTTTTTTTTATTTTAAAACTATCACACATGAGGAAGTGAGTATCCATAATTTCTTTATTTGTAATTTGCTTAATTTAATTGAAAATGAACCAAAGTAGTGGGTGGGGTATGACGATTATTTTGAAGTTTTATAAAAAATCTGGAACTTAACTGTATTTTTAGTCCCAGACAAAATTTCAATTGCGTTTTCTGTGAGAATATAACATGTATGTCATATTATATTAGGCCTAGCAATGAGCAAACTAAATAACTAGTTCATTTGTGATTTGGTAGTGCTGCTCTTGTTGCTGCACACAGGGTCTTTCAAATTATATTTAATTACCTTTTTTAATCACCATTGATTATATCTCCATATTTCACTTTATAATGTACATGTATGTTAAACACTAAAAAATGAGGGGTGACTGAAGTTTTTCAATCAAATTCTAACAAAAAAGGTTTGGGTGTCTGCAACAAATGGCTTAGGATGAAGTGTCTGAGGGGTGAACTGTCTGTAAATCTATTGAATGACTATAATAAATGCTGCCTTGGTTGTAAAAGATTTGATAATGAATATCGGTACACATGAAATCGAACCTGAAACCCTGGTTCTGGTCCTTCATGCCATATATGCATCTTATATGTATACTTATAATACTGCACGTTTATAATGCCATTTTTCTTTGGATAATCGTGACGTTTATATAGTTTTATAGCTGCTGTTCATTCATGCAGAAATCTTACTTCTTTTTCTATAAACATGATGCTTGCTGTAACGTAACGGCTTGGGTTATATTTAAAAATAGCCGTTTATATAGGGCCATATAACCTGTCAATGATCTTTATAACTAATTATATATACACTTATATGGTATGTTCGGCATATAGCTTGTCATTTTTGGAAAAATAAGTTAACTTGTATGAACAATTTAGTGGTATTGTTGTGCAAATACTGTTGCTCATTACTCAAACACTCAATATAAGTATTATATTCAATACTCATGGCGTTCATATTTGGTCCAAATTAAATGATGCATGATGGCATTGCACTATAACTTACAGAGACCATAAAAGATAAAAAGTCTTCAAAGCCCATATCCCTATGTATTAGACCTAATGACCTACATATACATCTGCATTGAAGAATCAAAATAGGTTTCAAGGTGAGCAATTCTCTTACAAATTAAAAAATTCTTTTGCATAATGCTAATGATATTTAACATTTGAATTTTAAACACAGGTAAAAGAATGTGTCGTGTACAATGCAAGGTCCTACATATGTGATGGCAAGTTCTTTCAAGAATGGTGGGGAAATGATATACAGCAAATTTAAAGGAGGTTTACCAGCAGGTCATTTGTACTGTGGGAACTGTGGAGGTAAAAGTGAAGCAGGTATGTCGTAATTTTTCTTTGAAGTAAGATGTCCTCTCAGATAATTTCCTCTTAAACAACATGTGGTTTGAGTGTTCGTGGCCGAGTGGTTAATGTTGTTGTCTTCAAACCACTTGCCCCTTACCGCTGTGGGTTCGAGTACCGACAGGGACTTTGAATTCTCTCATGTAAGGAAGCTATTAAGCTAGCTTATGGAATGTTATTGGTTCTACTCGGGTATGGGTTTGTTCCTGAAATAATGCACGGAAGAGTAGTAACCTGAGGTCTTCCTCAACCAGTAAAGCTGTAACATCACCATATATATGACCTATACTGTGTCGGTGTGATGTAAAAACCAAATAAAAACAAATAAAAAAGAATGTGGTGGTTTCAAAAGTAAATGCGAAAATGCTAAACATGTTGAATGATCATATATTTAAGGAAATACTTGTGTTTATTTCTTTCTGTTTTGAACAATGTTTGTTTTAGTGTTTATATGAACATATGTTTTTGGTGTTAACATTAATATTTACAACATCTGCTATTTGTACTTTATAACTAAAGATAAATTAATTTACATTTACTCGGCTTTCTCATTACATATTTTTTGACTTTCAGACTTTGCCTTCATTATGAATATCAACCTTTTCCCAAGTGGCACTGAATGAAATTCAAGAGGATTGCAATTGTACAAATTTGATCATGTGACTAAGGAAAGGGGACACTGTCTCTTGAAAATCAGATCTACAATTTACTTGTCCAGAGTTATTAGGTAAGATTAACACGTTGATACTGGGATTTTCCCATCTGTAGCAGGGTCTGTTAAAGGGTGAAGCTCTCGCCATATTATTTTTCCACAAATTAAAGGGAAGTTTCCTTCCCCTTCCTGATAAAAAACCTTTTATTCGAAATAATGTAGATGAGAATTAATAGTATTCAAGAAAAATTAAAGGGACTCCACTTAGGTTTGTTTTTTACGTGATGGGACTGGAATTTTTGTTAGTGTTTGATGTAGGTTTATAGCAATTGCTTGTGACAATAATTTGTTGCTTTTTTCCAGAATGTTTGTTGTATATTATGACCTACATGTAAGTTTGAAAAGCATTTTAAAGCTTTAAACTTAAATCAAGCTAATATTAATTCCACTGGAAATCAATTGTCATTTCAATTCCGAGTATCTTTCCATATTTTAAAAGACTTACTATGGTTTAGGTGATTGAATTATAAATGATAATGACAAATGTTGATGAAAAAATATCAAAACTACCTAAAATATGAAAATTGCCCCACTCTTTTTATAAATGAGAAGGATATTTAAAGAAGTTCATGGGACATAGCCATTGTTGATTACTTATGTGAGATCAATTATATTATTGAAAACAAAAGTGACAAAATGTAGTAATTTTCATGTGAGCTTCTAGGATGGGCATAATGTCACTTAAGCCTTTTGGATCACAATGTAGCTATGACTAATATGACTTATTATGGTCATCATCTGTACCAAGGTATTGAATATATATCAAAAGTGGATAAAAGAGTGCATTTTTTACAATATGTTGGAATGTTTGCAATATATTGTGTCTTAAATAGTTTATTGCAATTTTGTTTAGAATTTCAACATTTATACCAATTCTTCTGTATTTTTCAGGGACCTGATTACGCAGGATGGATGTTAATATCATCCAAGAATTTGGAGACATGTGCAACTTTATAAAGACTTTACAAAACAAAAATTAACACATACTTAACTTACAACCTCCTGTCAGACATTTCTGCAAGGAATCAATTGTTCCATACATCAAAGGCTTATATAGATTTTGACATTTTTTAAGTTTATGGTACTTTTTATTAATCATAACAAATGGATTCAGAATCTCCTTGTTAGAGATTATGTTGATTATTCAGTTTGAATGAGGGGACACATTCAGAACACCTTGCTTATAACAGTATACCTATAATCCTCTTGCGAAAAAGTTCTGTTATGTCTTTTTTAAAGTAACAAATGAAGAGGGCAGGGAGTAATAAACATATTTATTAGAATTCCTACATATAGGAAATTTAAGTGTATTTCAGTGACTAGTGTAATAATAATTTCAAAAGACGTCTCAGAATATAAATAAACAATTACAATGTAAATCCCCCCACCAGCATACAATTACAATGAAAGGACTAGAAATAACATAAAAATCATGTATTTGCATTCTTGCTTTGTAAGAACATAGTAGTGTAATCATCAATCAAGTAATGTACATTTTACTTTCATAACTTGAAATATTCTCTATTTAAATGGACTTTTTCCTAACATTTATTTTCTTGTCATGTTATTTGATAAACATGTATAATAATGTACAGATATTTTTTGTGTTTGAATGAAACTTTATATATATTTGTTCTTGTTGTACCAATTGCTTATTATATTTTGTAAACACATATGAAGAGTGCAATTTTCTTTACATATTAAATTTGTTTTAGTATTTCATGGCATCATTTTTGTTATCTGAAATACTGCTTCTCTTATTACCACTTCCCCAACACAAGGTATATTTGAAGATTGTTTATTGGAGTTAGCTTTTCTGTCTTTCATTTCCTTTTTGAATTTTCTTTTTTTATTTTAAATGGAAAATTTGATATTGCACAGTTATGTCATTGCTGTCTGATAACTTTAAAAGTGGTCATATCTTTTTGTTAAATTTCAAAATGTATTTTCTTTATGCTCTGGCAAAACAACCTTTAGAACAAGACCTTCAAGTTAGACAATTTGTTGACCTTTAAAGGCACTTTATGCCTCTGAAATGCTTTTATTTTCATTTTTAGCTCGACTATTCGATAAGAAAAAGTAGAGCTATACTAGTAAATACTTCGGTAAAAATGGCCCATCATTTTCAGACCAAGTGGGCCCAGGGCCCAGTACTTTCAAATTCTTGGCAGATCTCTGCTAGTTACCTGAGCGCCGGCGTAACCACTTATGTTAAAGTTTTTGTAATACCTCAAATATTTGCAAAGTTCATTGACATATGGCTTTGAAACTTTGCACACTTGTTCACCATCATGACCCTGTAGACAAAAGATGGTAACTGTATCAAGCATTTTGACATAATTATGCCTTGGAAGTTACATTTAAGTTTTTGTAACACTTCAAATATTTCCAAAGTCCATTAACATATGGCTTTGAAAATTGCACATTTGTTCACCATCATGACCCCAACCTGTAGACAGGAGGTAACTATCAAGCATTTTTGACAAAATTATGCCCCTTTTTCTACTTAAAATTTACATTACAGTTAGCGTACCACCTCAGGTATTTTCTTTGACATCTTGCTTTGAAACAAGTTGAAATTTTATACACTTCTTTGTGAGCATAATAGGACTCTCTCGGACTCCAAGACCTATAACATGGATTTGTAAAATAAAATTAGCCATTTTGTGAACTTATAAAATTTCACATTTTCAAGGCTCCTTTACTGTCAAGCATTTAGAATAGTAGAGTGTGCTGTCCTACCGACATCTCTTGTTCAAAAGCTTGTTAATATTGTTGTGCTGTTATATTTTCTAAAAAGCCACTCATTGACCAATTACCTGAACCATTTTTGCTCTTTTTTGCAATTAGTAATAATATAGACTGATATAGTGATTCTGTATACATGGAAAGTAAAATACTACTTTTTTACACTTTGCTACCTTTACAACAAAAGGGCTATGAAGGCCCTGAAATCGCTCACCTGTATATAGGCCCCTGGGCCAATGCCAATTTTAAACCAGGGACTTTTATTTGAACTCACTTGGTAGACAGCCATTAGAAGATGTTTCATGATAAATATCTTAGCTCTAACTCTTTGGGGTTTTTATAAGAAGATTTTTAAATTTTTACTATGTACATGTAGGAAAAAGCAATGATCCCCCCAGGAGGGGCCAATTTGACCCAAGGCTTTCAATTAAACAAACTTGGTTCACACTAACTAGAAAATATTTCATGCTTAGTATCTAAATTCTAGCTCTTTTGGTTTTTTAAAAGAAGATTTTTTAAGTTTTTACTCTATACAAAATAATGAAAATCAATGACCCCCTGGGGTGGGCCAATTTTTATCCCAGGGCTTTTATTTGAACAAACTTTGAAGACATTCACTAGAAGATGTTTCATGCTTAATATCTAAGGTCTTGCTATTTGGTTTTTTATCCCCGCCGATGGAATCGGGAGGGGGATATAGTTTTGGCGTTGTCCGTCCGTCCGTCCTTCCGTCCATCCGAATTTCGTTTCCGGAGTAGTTCTCTGCAACTACCGGCTGGAATTCAACGAAACTTTATGGGAATCATCAATATCAAGAGGAGATGCGCATAGCATTGACTTGTTCTGCTCAGACCCTTTAACTCAGAGTTTTGGCCCTTGATTAGTTATGCAGTATGCATAAAGAGAAAAAATTGTTTCCGCGCTACTTCTCTGCAACTACTGGCTGGAATTCAATGAAACTTTATGGAAACCATCAATACCAAGAGGAGATGCGCATATATTGTCACCTTGTTCCGGTCAGACACTTTAACTCAGAGTTATGGCCCTTGATTAGTTATGCAGTATGCATATAGAGAAAAAATTGTTACCGCGCTACTTCTCTGCAACTACTGGCTGGAATTCAATGAAACTTTATGGGAACCATCAATACCAAGAGGAGATGCGCATATCGTCGCCTTGTTCCGGTCAGACACTTTAATTCCGAGTTATGGCCCTTAATTAGTTATGCAGTATGCATATAGAGAAAAAATCGTTACCGGGCTACCTTTCTGCAACTGCAGGCTGGAATTCAATGAAACTTTATTTGAACCTTCAATACCAAGAGAAGATGCGCATATCATTACCTTGTTCCGGTCAGACACTTTAACTCAGAGTTATGGCCCTTGATTAGTTATGCAGTATCCATATTGAAAAATATTCGTTTCCTCGCTACTTCTCTGCAACTACTGGCTGGAATTCAATAAAACTTTATTTGAAGCTTCAATACCAAGAGGACATGCCCTTAATGTCGCCTTGTTTGGGTCAGACACTTTAACTTAGAGTTATGACCCTTGATAACTTAGGCAGTATACAACCAGAGCAATAATCGTTTCAGTGCTACATCTCTGTAACTACTGGCTGGAATTCAATGAAACTTTATAAGATACTAAGAGGAAATGTGCATATAGTCGCCTTGTTCCGGTCAGATACTTATAACTCAGATTTACTGCCCTTGATTAGTTATGTAGTTTGCATACATCTCATTGGCATTTCCAGATATTACTATTTAACACAAAGTTTTGACTCTGTTATTTCCCTGAATATTTATCAGGTTCAAAGAATACTGTTTATGCCATGATTAATATATAAATAAAGCCTTATGTCTTCAGTTGTTGTGTTAATAATAACCAGTACTCGGCGGGGGATATAAATTCAACGAATTTGCTTGTATAAAAGAAGATTTTTTCAGTTTTTACTATAAACAAATAAGGACAAGAGCGATCAGTGATCACATGCGTCGCCTTATGATGGCCAATTTCATGTTGGGACAAGTTTTGTGACAGACAGACAGACGGACAGTGCACAACTAGACTTGGTACTGATCATTCCTGTAAAGTTTGGATAAAATTGCACCAGTAGTTTATGAGGAGTAGTCTGGACAAGCTTTTGTGTATCTGGCAACACACAGAAAAAAACACCTTTTATCAAAGGGCCATAACTCGGCCAAAAATCATTCAACCGGAAAACCCGTGCAATATGCGCAAGGACTTAAGCTACAGATCAATCCTGTAAAGTTTCATTGAATTTGCATTAGTGGTATTAGAGAAGTAGTCCGGAAAATAAAAATTATTAAAGGGCCATAACTCTGACAAAATCATTAAACCGGAAAATGCTGACAATATGCACAACTAGACTTGGTAATGATCATTCCTGTAAAGTTTGGATAAAATTGCACCAGTAGTTTATGAGGAGTAGTCCGGACAAGCTTTTGTGTATCTGGCAACACACAGAAAAAAAACACCTTTATATCAAAGGGCCATAACTCAGCAAAAATCATTCAACCGGAAAACCCGTGCAATACGGCAAGGACTTAAGCTACAGATCAATCCTGTAAAGTTGCATTGAAATTGCATTAGTGGTATAAGAGAAGTAGTCCGGAAAAAATTATTAAATGGCCATAACTCTGACAAAATCATTGAACCGGAAAATGCTGACAATATGCACAACTAGACTTGGTACTGATCATTCCTGTAAAGTTTAGATAAAATTGCACCAGTAGTTTATGAGGAGTAGTCCAGACAAGCTTTTGTTTATCTGGCAACACACAGAAAAAAACCACCTTTTTATCAAAGAGCCATAACTCGGCCAAAAAGTTTGGATGAAATTGCACCAGTCGTTTATGAGGAGTAGTCCGGACAAGTTTTGTGACAGACGGACAGACAGAGACGTGATCCCTATTTGTCGCAACTACACCCTAGAGGCGACACAAAATTCAAGTTTAATTGTTTATTTATTTAAAAATGTATTTCTCCTTAGAAATTTGACAAAATCCAAACAAAACAGTTATCCCAGAAAGAGTGCATTGTTTTCATAGATTTGACATTGTGACCTAATTTTTCCCAAATGTTACCAAAATCTAAATTTGCCAAACTATAAATAAGACACAATTTCAAAAACAGTTTTAAATTTTAAAGAAAACTGTCACCAGGGATTTTTTGGCTTATTTTATAGCCGTTATTGAGTCATATTCCCAATTGAAAATAGTATATTATTTTCGCAATCCACAGGAAAAAATTCCCAATTGAAAGTTACAAAATAAAAATATTGAATAAAAATTCTAAAATCTTTTTAAAAAAAAATAAGGGCTTCTCCACTGTAATAATGCTTAAATATTTGAAGATGCCATCTTAGACAGTAAATGTTTGCATCCATTTAATCACTGTAAAATTTCAGTCATGCATTTTTTCTCAATTTTTAACAAAACACCGCTGAAATTCCCAATTCCATGGGTATAGGTCATGTTCCCAAAATCCTGGAAAAAATCCCTGTATAGCTTTCTTTACATTTAGCTATGAGCAATATTTATACCTAACCAATATATCATAGATACAAAAATTCTAACAAAGTTTAAAGAAGATCAAATAAATATATAAAGAAGGTTTTTCCTTGATTTAATCTGGTTATCTAGCTTTGAATCATTGATATAAACATGCTTACTATATTTGAAGACAAGTTTTAAAATGTTTTTCTTTGATTTGATGCGGTTAAAGAAACAGTTGTCACTTTTCTTTATTCAAGATGTCTGTTGCAATTTGGTTATATATTAATATATTAAATTACCAGTACCTGAACTTTGGTTCTAATATAGTGTGTATATCAAATTAAGTTTTGTCAAGCTGAAAGTTGTTGTCAGTGCTCCGGAGAGATAGTGTCCTTTTCCAGTTTTATACTTCAAAATAGCAGGTGTCACATTCCAAGCTGTAAAATGTTGCCGCAAACTTCACTTCAATATTGTTATATTTTTCTGGACCTTCAGGATCATTAATTTGAACTGAGTTCCACTATAGTCCGTGATAGGCGGTGTAGGGGATGTTGCACTTTTCCTTTAAAATAGATAGACTCGAGCAAAGTCTTCATTTTTTATGTAAATTTAGAATCTCTCTTTTTCCTGATTTTTTAAAACATACATTTAACCAGTATCTCTTCATATGCAGCTCTATGATTTCAAAGTAAAAACTCTGAAACTGTCTATGTCTCTTGTGTTCTTTATGTAGATTATAATGTGACCTGTAGAAAAATTATGAACCATTAAAGTAAACAATTTATAATAGCTCTGATATGGATAATTCAAAATCTTTTTAGATAGTGATACATAAAAAAATGCCTTTTAATTCAAAATAATTGGATTCTAGTGGCTAACCATCTTATCAACTTAGCCTAAACACAGAAGCTTGAATGTGACAATATTTATGATTGTTATTATCTTTTAAATAGAACAAACTGTACATATATAATGACCTTACTCACCAGTATGTGATATTTTCCACAAAACTACCAAAACATGAAAAAGCAGAAACACTTCCCCAATCTCTCAAAGTTGTGCACACTCTATGACTGTCAGCAAAAACTGTTAATAAAGAGGTTATATAAAACACAAGATTCTGAATATAAATGAAATAATATGTAGTTTAATTAAAAGAAAGTTTAAGCCATCCTGTCATTTTGATGCTTCCACATAAATGAACATACATTTCATGTACTATATTAATACTTACTAAGTTAAAAAAATCATGAAATTATAACTATTGTGACTGTCAGGTGGGCACAGGCTTGACTTTTTCTTTTTCCTACTTGAAAGATAAACTATGCTTATCCTTGAGTTAAGTATTTTAATCACAGCAATTTATTGAAATTCTTACTGAATGTGTTTAATTTGAATAAAAGAATGCATAAACTATGTATGGGAAGGTGTTTTCCTAATAACTGGTCAAGTGAAGTAAGTCTCTTCTTTAAAAACTGCCAGAATTTTTTTAAATTTTTAAATGACACTATATATTCATATTTATTATTGTGATCACCTTCAGTGTATAGAATTTTAAACATATCTTCTTTGTTTTAAGACAAAACATGTTTATTTTATATTTACAAATTTTTAAAAGACTTTATAGAATTATCAATATTTTCTAAAATTAAAATCTTTAAGGTCAAACACATTGAAGAAAGTATATGGGAGTAAACAATATCCTTGAAAACCATTACTTCCTTGAACAAATTGTAATTGAGCTTGATTGTCAAGGGCATTTAAAGGTCACAGTCAAATTTGAATCATTATCATCAGTTTTTTTTTTCATATGTGTTATTTTACAAAAAATGAACAAATCCAATAAATAACAAAGTCTTGACAATTTTAGTAAATTTCAATAATTTTGCCTTGATTGTTAATGTCAATTAAATGTCAATGTCAAAAAAAAAGATTCAACATGTAGGTTTGTCATATGTGTTCTTTGTACAAGCATAAATCAAATATGTACATAAATAACAAAGTAATGACAATTTAAGCTAATTTCAATAAGTAATTTTAACCTTTCTTCATGCCAAAGGTCATATCAGAATACCTCAGCATGTTAGTTTGGTAATAAGGGTTCTTTTGTCCAAAGTGTAAATCAAATCTGTACATAAATAACAAAGTTCTGTCAAAGTTCACTTTAATATTTGATCCTGACAATAAAGGTCATATAAAGATCAAGGTCAAATATATTAATTACTTTACATTTATATTGATAAAGAAGAAAGTCACTGTCACTTTTTCATATGACTAAAGAAGAAAGCCACTGTCACTTATTCACTGACTGGACATTTTTCTTTCTGTAACAGAGGCAGTAATTTAGTGCCCAAAATATCCCAAAAGCATGCAGTTTTGTGTGAACATCTTACCTCCTCTAAATTCTAGAAGTTTTAAGACTCATGACATTTCGATGCCTTGGTGCGAAAGGGTTGTAACTCATAATTTCACCGAAAATGGTTTTATGGTGTTTTTCAATGTAGGAGCAATATACACACATGTTGTAAAAATATTAAACTTGAAAGCTAAAATTAAACTACCAAAAAAGTATATTTGTCCAAAGGTTGTAACTCAAACAGATATATTTTATTGGTGCGAAACAGTTGTAACTTAAGTTACAACCGTTTCGCACCAACATTTTGATAATATTGTGAATAAATCCTAGTGCAAAATAGTTGTATCTCAATATTTTATATCATATTCTGTGAAATATTAAGTGGATTATTTCTTTCAAACTAACTGACAAGTTTATAAAACAGTCTCAGCTTCTGATTCCTTGTTATTTACATAATTGTTAAGCTGTCATTCAGACATAATACAAGAATTTGAATAACTTACACATATTTCAAACATAAATCAATTCCAATGCTTGTAAAAGAAACAATATCATATTACATTGCTATATTTGACTAACAGTACTATTATTGTGATTTTTTCTCAGCATAAAAATTGATATTGGTATAATGTTGCATTGTTTGCAAAATAGCAAGAAAAAGTAATGGACCTATTTTAGTTTACGAAAATGAAATTACTGTAACTCGAAATAAGTTTATTATAAACAATTGTCATACAATATTTTATGATTGTATCATAGTTTTGAGACTTTTGAAAACATGTCAGAGTTAAATTGCATACCAATACATGCACAGTGCTTTAACTCACTGTCTGTCTGGAGATTGCTTGTTAAATGGTTCATTTTGTCTGGTTTTTACATATTGTGACGACAGGGAAAGAGACAGGGAAGGGGATAACATTAGAAAAGTCATATTTAGATGCTTAAACATTTATACATTTTTCTTGGATGACTGGGAATGTGTTTTCATTTTTGCCTAAGATACAAAAGAGAAAGAACATCAAAACAATCAGCAATCTTATTTATACTCTCATACAAATCCGACGGCCTTGTGTTTCGATGCTTTTTTAATTACTAAATTTTAAAATAACTAAAAGTAATTATACAATTATTACTCAATTCTTGATTTGGATTTAAACTTACATGAATTACTTTTATCACTTACATGTATGACTTTTGGATTATTGTCATGTCTTGTCAAAGACAAATTGTATAAATATTGTACTAAAATTTATTTACGTTACAAGACAATGTCTGAGTAGATATGTGAACAAATTTTTCTTTGACAACATATTGTAAACAGTAAGCGATTTGGATATATTATTTTGATTCTAACACGACATCAACAAATAAAATTTTAATGCTGCCGTACCTGATATTTATCTAAATTGCGCCTGATTTGTTTTCGTACTCATTTTCAGCACGTCACATTTTTAGTGGTTACTTTGCTTGTATAATGACTACGTCACATGTCTTTATATAGAATGTCAAACAGTGATTTTATTGTATTATAACACACACTTTCGGTTCTTCTATGTTCAATAGGGAAAAATGCGGGTCATGTTAAAATATTTAGTAAAATATGTTATTGACCCTTTGTTTTCTGTAAGATAAAAGTAAATTATCAGATATATTCCATCTGCTATTTAAAATAATTCATAAAGATATTAATCACTTCCTCAGCTGTATGTGCGTTTGTGGGCACACCTGTGAATTTTATTGGGGTCACAGGGGATTGCATTTTGTAATTTTTATTATTTGTAGGCCTTATTTTTTTTCTCATTTAATTACTGACTGATTCAGGCTGGACTGATTTATATAATTATAAACAATAAAATTTGGGACTGTAAAGAGTTGTAAGAATAGCTTAGAAGCTTAGAACATCTATAATGTTTATCATCTTTCTCATACTTTTGGCTTAATAGTAAAGAAGATCCAGGACCTGGATAATGCTTAAATATATAGAATTTGTACACAAAAGCACATCCTAGGAATTATCTAAGTTTTCAAATTAAGAAAAGCTTATGTATAGAATAGATGGAAAATAAAATGAGAGTAATCTCATTTTCAAAACGCTTATATTAACAAAAATAATGTGTCTTAGATGGTTTTGTCATTATGTAAGTTCACATTTTGAATTGCTATAATTAACCTTTGATTCTTGCAAAAACATACATGTTAATGCATATTTGGTACTTATGATGGGTTTGACAATCTGAACTGTGTGTCACATAGACAAAATATTATATGTAAAGTGAATTTCTTTAAAAAAAATCATTTGACTGAAATTATATTTTAAAAACATAAAATTTGAAGGTTTTTCACTGAAATATCCAGGCAATATGTTAAATTAGTTCATACTTAACACAACTAAGCTTGGATCTGTCCATTTGACCCATTTCATTTATCAGAATTTAAAGCAAAAATTTAGTTACAACCCTTTCGCACCAAATCATTTTTTGAAATTTTTGATTTTTTTTTTTTTGGTGCGAAAGGGTTGTTACTAAAACTGTATCAATTATCTCTTTATGCTGACAAAATAAAATAACCTATCCAATCAATAATAAATCAGTAATTGAATTAAAGCCAAAAACCAAAATTAAAGAAGTATTTATTAGAATGTAAAAGAATAAATAAGTTTTTTGTCTCTCCTGAATAATTTCAAAATATTGTGTTACAACCCTTTCGCACCAAGGCATCGATTTGCTAATGCTTCCAAACAAATATGATTCCTGGCCCCATTGTTGGTCTTTAAAAAGAAATTTCTGCCAGAAACGAACAAACAAATCCTGAAAATAAAAGTATATCTATGATGTAAAAAGAGAAAAATTTGTATTTTAAGATTATACACGGTGGCTATTGAAATTTTTCAAGACCAGATCTTACTCAAGGGGAGCCCAATATTTCATTAAATTAAGTTTTAAGTTAATACAAGGCATTATCATTAGACACAATGTTTTTATTTTTCTAAAATGTTCCTGGGTACTGGTAAGAAGGGACACCTTAAATGAAGTTATGTATATAGTCTGTTGTCTAAACTCTAATCACCTTTCCACTTTTGCATGATGTCATTTTACTATTGCTAATGATGGGCAAACCACATTTTAATAGGGGACACATATTTAAATAGTAAATATATAACTTTGAATTAAATGTATTGTGTGCAACAAATAATTTGTATCTGCCACAGTGAAAACAACCCTTACAAACTGATTAAGTGTAATTCAGAGCAAAACCTTGATTAATCACTTTGCCAACATTTTCTACGTTTGCATCTTGAGCAGGTAATTGTCTACAATTTTCAGCTGAATCCTTACATTCTGCATCAATATAATTACTATCGGCTTTCAATTCACTCTTATCAGCAACATTTTCTACTTCAAAATCAGCAGGTAGTTGAATACAGTCTTTGGAAGAATCTATGCATTCTGCATCATTTATTGTGTAGTCACTGAAATTGTTATTATCGTCAGCTAATTCACTTCTTTAAGATTGTTTCTGTAAGGATAACTGAAGTAATAGTTTACCTCTAGACAACGCCATCTTAAAAAGTTTGTTGCACTTTGTACCTGGCTCGCACTTAGGGCAATGGATGCCGTTTTCTCTCAAATCCTCAAAGTGAGACTGATTTAAGTGTTCGTCAGGAAATGTTGGGTGAATGCAATTAGTATATGAATAGTATCTTGAACTTCTTCAAAGAGACATCTAACGTAGAACGTACCGTCTGGTAATGTAAGTAAAAATGGTCCTACATTAACAATTTGCTGAAGTAAAACTATTTAAGCTATTGAAATCGGGTTTGTACTGACAAACGTGGCACTTGTAAGATTGAATATTCGTCTCTGATACTGATTCCGTGTCACTTTCACCGGAGTAAGACATCCCTGAAAAGATAAATGTGCAATAGATATTATTTTGTCTTTTAAATTGTCTCAGAAATAATACATCAAATATCTATATAGCGACAAAAAGTCGTATCTCGATTTTAGCAAAAAAACAATAACAGTGCAAAATGTTGTATCTCATGTTTGATTTCAAATTTCATTTTTATAGGTAAACGTCAATATACCAATGTGAATAGCAAGCATATTTAAAGACTTAGTATGGTGTGTTGTGAAATATTCCTTCAAAATGTCTGTGGTGAAATGAATGCATTTCAGAAATTGAAAAATATCCCACTCACATTAGTATCCCAAAGCCAGTAGCAATTAATTCATATTTATATGCACATAACTATGACATACGAAGAGCATGTAATGACTAAAACACTTTAACACAGCTTATGTACCAATAACAGTTTAATGTAATGATAAAAAACATGCCTTTCCATCCAAATGTTTGCGCTCTTCAGAAAATTTTGAGATACGATGTTTTGACCGGGAAAAAAAAAAAGACCAATTGTAATACGACATAACGTCATGTGCCTGTACTGAAAAAACTGATTGGCCTAGAGTTACAACAATTAAACATAAAATCGGGCATCACTTTACAAAACTATATAAATCCAAACATTTCGGAGTTACGACCTTTTGACTCCCAACCGACGATATATTGATATGGCATGACAAATATTGTCGATACTATATTTCACAGATGCATGTACATCAATAATTGTTTAGAATTTAATAGTGATTTTTTTTGGTTTATTTTGATCCCAAAATAAGGCCTCTTCACAATGACAAAAACACATAAAAAAAATCACAAAAATGTTTAAAAAAATCACAATTAGCAGCATTGCTTTTCAGTACCAAACAAAATAATAGACTGACAAATGACAATCTTGAGAATTTAATTGATATATTTGAGGGAATAAAAAGAAGAAAGCTGAAACTATGTCATGAATATAATTAATAAAATGAATGAATAAAGTGACTACAGGTGATGATATATTCTTGTTTATTTTTTCACACTTTGACAGATTATCGCGCTAAAAATTCACAATTTCAGGGGTATGGGTAGTTGCGAAAAATGTAAAAAAAAATCACTGAATAAATTCCAGTGACTGTGTTCATTCTAGCTTTGTCTCAATGATGGGCGCATTCCATTTATGCTGCCATCAATGGTAAATATAGAGCCTAGTATGTTTTATACATACTTTCATGTAACACTTAAATGTTTCCAGTTTTCCACTGCTAATGTAAACATATGACCAGTTGTCTTTATTTTAAATCATTGTTTCATTTTAATCATAGTAAGGAAAGTTTTACTTAATCAATGTTCAGTTTTATTGAATTACACTTAAAAACTTGTGAAGTAGATTAGTAGAAATATATCATTACATAACAACCAGCCTTAAGCAAGCAATCTTATTCCAAGATAATATAAGAAAAAAGTACCTAGTCCAGAAATTGTTGGTCAGTATTTTTTTGTACAGTTGATAGTTTTGATGTACATTACTACATATGTATTTTTTGAGTTTATGGCAATGAATTACCATATGGAATGTTTCATAAAAGTTTTCTAAGCAAGTAATTTTAATCTTAAGTAGCCCTACGATAATACAAGAAAACAGTAGAGGGTCAACTCGGCCCTAATCAAACTTGGAACTGGTGGACTCGGCCCACCATCAAAAATCTTTTAGGATTGATTGTTTAGTTTATTAACCTTTTTAGGAATAAATTACTATAAAAGTATTCAGAGGTACCATCACTAACAAACAGAAATTAAAAAAGGTCGGTAGTTTACTGTTTGAAATTATCTTAGCTAAGAAGAGATATCAAGTCAGAGATTAAGTTTTAGGGTCGGATTCCAAGAAATGGATATGAGACATGCATAGAGATGTTTTTTGACCTTCCAAGTTAATTACTGAACCCATTTTGTAGTGCAATATTCATGCGATTACTGAATTGGATGGATTTTTTCGAAGACCACAGTTTTTTTAAACTTTTTTTTAACATTTGAACATAGCCCTTCTGCTTATTTTTTTCAGCTTGGTGGAAATTCATTTCCTTATTTTGAGAAATACACATGTTTACAGATGACTGAATTCCTAGCAAACACATATATACTATACAGTATGGCACAGAAGTGGCAGTTTCATTTTCTTTTAGAGTTTCATTTTCTTTAAACTGTACCGTACTGTACAGTATTTATATAAGTCAGTCAATCATTGACAATTAAGATGTGGAATTCACATATGGTTCGTAACAGGATAAGTTTTATAAACAAAATTTTAATATGTTCCTGAAATAAAAAAAATTAGCTGTCACCCCACCCACTTTCTTGGCAATTTAGGACCTATTTAAAACACGAATTTAACAGTTTATAGCCGTGTTAGAAACAAAACGTAAATCTGATCATTGGTACTCACTTATTCACTTATTGAGATCTGACAAATATAGTCTTGTCAAATAAATCTAACATACAATCTATATTTCCAAAATTTCGTAGTGCTTCTTGTGTTTGTGGTTGTTGTTGTTGTACTGCAGTTTCGGAAGAGGGGGGGGAGTTATATTTGCATCGACCAATGAAAACATTTCACAAATCCCGCTCTTTGGATATGAATATTAATGAAGCTTACGGCGGGGATCTGTTTAATTCAGTTCAAACCTCTTCATTTCAGCGGAAAATGAATATTTTTAGTAACAATTCGGCCGAACTGTTTGGCGGTGTAAAAACCCGTCAGTATACATACTAGAACAGAATAGAACTGATTTCGTCAGAGTAGCATAAATCATACGAGCGATTCGGCGTTGTAATTTCGATGTAGCGCAGTAGCTCTAATATCGGAAAATTTAGACGGTTGATCAATAGGAATTACATTTCAGTTGAGTTAGTCGAGTTAATGACTGAGTAGCGCTTTGACAGTTATAACGGCGGAGTGGATAGTTGACGGCGGGGCAGGAATTTTTTAACGCCGGGGCGGGTTTTTTAACGGCGGATTTCCGTCAGTAGAAATTTCATTTGAGTTAAATTATAACGGCGGCATCTTCCGGCCGGACAAGTATTACGGCGGAGTGGATAGCTTATGGCGGAGCGGGTATTTCTAACGGCGGATTTCCGTCATTAGAAATTTACACTGAATTATATAGTAACGGCGGAAGGATCCCATACCGCTTTCCATATTTAATAGATGTATTGAAGTACATACAACAATAAACGGTACATTCGGCCGAGTTTTAATCCGTGCCAATGAAAACGAAAGTTGAAAATGCGGGATCTATTTACGGATAGCCAATATTTTGGAGTTCGTTATAAAAGTGTAATTTTCTGTACTTTTAACTAAATTGGGACTAAGAAATGAGTTCCTTATAAGCGATAATTCCTTATAACCGTGTTCGCTATAACCATATATTTTTATATTAAATAAAGAAGGGCAAAATTCGGGCCAAAATAAATTGTTCCCTATAACCGGAAATTCGCTATAACCGTGTTCGCTATAATTGAAGTTTACTGTAATTACATTATAAAATAAGATTATATTAGTACAAGTATCATATTCTACAAATATGTAGCTAAAATTCAAACAGATTAGATAGACATCTGTTTCTTCTAAAATGTATATAACAGTCGATGGATACAATGTAAGAGAGGCAACTTTTCAATGTTCTTCTAAAGTAATTAACTTGAGAGAGAATCGGTCAGTTTTTCTTCTTCCTTGATACGCCTCCAATGTATTCTTTTTTCTACGTAAACTTATGAATTGTTTAAATCGGTTTATGTATTGTCATGTGCACAATGGATTTCCTATTTGTTATTTACCGGCATTTTTTTAGCAATTTCTGTCAAATCTTACATTATGAGTCATGTTATAGTGTTATTTATGTATTCACGATTGTTTTTGTTGGCACATTGTAGATACCTCAAATACATAGACGTATAAAAATAAGCTTGTTGTAAGTGATTGATTTAGAAAAAAATGGCGCTGAACGATAGAAATCAGATTCGTTGAACTCAATATACGACCCACTATGTAAACCTTGCATAATTTAGCTTTAAATTAAATCGCATAGGCTTTTGATGACTAACTAATGATAAAGTTATTACAGTTACATGAGTATTGATATTTAAATTTTTATTTATATTTTCTTGTATATTTTCTTTTTATCTTGTGTCTTTAAAATTAAATAAAAGTAAGTACAAATATTGATTCTCATTTAAAAAAAAAACAACAACAAAAAACAGCAACAACAAATAACAAAAGAAAACTAAATAACATTTAATATAAATTATATCAAATTTGTAATAGGAAGTTCATAAGTTAAAGGAAAAGTTTGCCCGCCCCAAACAATTAATGTAATGTTTTCTTGTGAAATGGGTGGCATTTTACTATTGAATCATGGCTTATTTTGGATAAAAGCCGATAATGTCATCCATAGAACTTGTTAAATATCCCGCAGCACAGCCGACGAGTTATTAGACAATTCAAGAGTTGACAATATCGACAAACATCCCGGCAGTCATGTCTTATTTATTTTATTGTACTGAAAACCACTCAACTACAATACAAATTACTTAAACAACTAAAGAAAACTCCACAAAGGAATTTCAACTTCATGACTTCCCGATTTCAGCTTACGAATACACGATTTCAACTTCATAAAATTGAAATCGTAATTTTGTGAAGTTGAAATCGTGAATCCGTAAAGTTGAAATCGTGAATTGACGTAGTTGAATTTATGAAGTTGAAAGCGTAAATTCGCCAAGTCGACATCGTGAACTCATGAAGTTGAAATTGGGAATTTATGAATTTATGAAGTTGAAATCGTGGATTTATGAAGTTGAAATCGGGAATTAATCAGCCTGAAATCTTGAATTCGTGAATTCCGTATGTTGCAAACGTAAAATCACGAAGGTTAAATTTTGAATTCATAAAGTAAAAATCGGGAATTCATGAAGTACGAAAGACCGGTGAGGGACATTTCAACTTCATAAATTCTCGAGATTTCATCCTCATGAATACCCGGTTTCAACTTCACGAATACACGATTTAGATTTCATGAATTCACGATTTTAACTCATGAATTCACGATTTAAGCTTCACAATTTCAACTTCATGAATTCATGATTTCAACCTCACAAATTCACGATTTCAACTTCAAAAACTTACGATTTCAGCTTCACGAATTCTCGATTTCACCTTCATAAAATTGAAATCGTGAATTCGTGAAGTTGAAATCGTAAATTCAAGAAGTGGAATTCATGAAGTTGAAATCGTAATTCATGAATTCGTGAAGTAGAAATCGATATTCATGACGCTATTGTCTAGAATTCGTGAATTCCGTATTTGAAAACTTGATTTCACGAAGGTAAAAGATGAAATCGTGAAATCATGAAATCGAAATGGCCCTACCGGTCTTTCGTGCGTATGACACCGTAATGCTGTATAATAATTACTTCTGACGTATCATCATTGTTGACGTCTTAAGGTGAAGAAGTCGTGCCTTATGAAACCATATGCACCAACCATTGTCTAAAATGGAAATAGTTGTAATACCTTCACAAAATGATAAACCAAAGCGTGTCTAGTCATGGCTGTCTTCAAGCCAATCACTTTAATGATGATAAAACAAACAAGTATATGTTCTTAAAGGGACTCCACTGAGGTTTTTTTGACATAATCGGACTAATAATTTTTTTCCAGATAAATGTACTATTTGATGTAGGTTTAGACAACTAATTTTGTGCAAAATATCAGATCATTCACGCACTTCATTTTTCCTGAATAATTATTCAAATTGTAAAAAAATGACCCAAAATGAAAAGCATTTCAAAACTTTTCACTCCAATCGGCCTAAGAAAAGCATAAAAATACGATTTTCAATTTATTTTAAATTATATTTCTGAACTATCTTTGCATATATTTCTGTTTAAAGTGCACCAGCTCATTTATGTAAGAAATTCAAATGTTATGTTTTTGGACTTTTAAACCTCAGTGGAGTCCTTTTAATATGCTCCTCCATTTATTGAATAAAGTTATGCTCTTATCGCCCCTCAGAGTTTGTTTGCGTGCCTGTCTGGCCGTCTGAATAACACTCATATATTTTTTATTTGCAGCTGGTCACCCGTACCGGCAATTGACACTTAACCAAGATTTGAAGGTAAGCATTTAATGTAGGGAAACTTATATTAGTACATGGTTCTCCTTAACGTCCTGTACGGCCATATTTGTCAGTAGGTGCACGGCTCGAAAATTTGAAAATGTGAGCGGCAGCCATCTGGATTCAAATTTTAACAAACAACATTTATTTTAAGATCCCCCGAAAGCATACAGAGCTGATTTCTATACTCTATTATTTGAATAGAAATAAATGTATGTCTGTCTTGATTGTGGTATCTCGTTGAGTAGGTTTGGCATTTTACAGAGACCCATTAAATGTAAACACTCTGAAGCTGTGCAGAAAACTACATTACCGCTACAGGTTAGGTCGGCGGGGATAAGTACATTTCAACATCCGTTCTCTATAGTTTTATCGAGGCCCGAGCGGTAGCGGAAAAAAACTGAAGGGACCAGAAAACTCCTTTGGCCGATCTAGTACGCCCAGCGCCTGAGATAATTATATGTTGTTACGGACAATGGCAGCCTTTGAACGACAAATATCAGCGTACAATATCCCGGATCGAATTTGTACACGGTATTCCCGAGTACTTAAACGTTTTCCACTATATCAGACCTGACAAAAGGAATCTATTGGTCTTTGACGATTTAATGACTGAAGCTAAATGCAACCAGAGGATTGCGGATCTCTTCACCAAGGGTAGTCATCACAGAATCATAAACATTGACGCAAAATTTATTCTCGCATGGAAAGTAATGTAGAGATGGCGCATTGTATAAGCATTATATCGTATTGGTCAATAATCCTATAGATAGACAGAAAGTTGAGACGTTGGCGAGAAGAATTTATCCCTCATCCAATGCCATTTTTATTAAACGCTTCCAAAACGCAACTTCTAGATCGCACGGCTATTTGGTTGTAGACTTAAAATCGTGTACCCCGGAACAGGACCGTTTGCGCGAAAATGTATTCGAGATAGAATGTCGGGCTACTAAAAAGAGAAAACTAACAGACGAAAACGCGTATTTCGGTGAGGGTAACCCGACTATCATGGTGATTATGGTGTAGATGGTGATAATTATGATGATTATAATGAGGTGAATGATAAAAAGCATGTAGAGATTGGTCATTAGAGACAATCTTTCTTTATGGGGCCTCCTGGTAAGCGCATAAAAGTAGAGCTAAAAAGAAACATAAACGTCATGGTATATGGGACAGAAAATCTCAGAAGCCTTTAAGAAGAACAATTTAAAAATTGGTTAAAAATTACGTAGATTAAGATTACTCTTTCGACAAAGATTATGCTCACGCTGCTAACCATGAATTGCCACATTTGAGAAAAAAGTTGAGATGAAATTATGCCAAGTTTTTGGATTGACTTTAACTCATTACAAGAGGACCCTACGCAGCAACGAATTCTCCAGTCCGCAAAGAAATTTAGACATCAACACGACATGACAATCGCAGAATCTATCCGGCAAGCCGTTAAACTTAGACAATTCCTATCATGGCCTTCTCATGACATCAAGGAGATGAATAAAATAATGACATTGAAAATCAGGACACCTGGTGGGAAATTGTAAGAATGATCTTTGCTCTTTTACTTTCAAAACACAAGGTGGGCTCTAAAGAAGTCTACGATCAAAACATGCGTCAAAACATGGGTACCCTATACACCCGACCCAGAAAAATTGAATCAGTATTTTAAGGATTTGACAGGCGGTTACGTTACACCCGATCATTATTGGTAGTGGTAATTCACGTAGAAAGCTCAAAACAATTGAAGCAAAACCCAATTAAGCGGAAGAAAATTAAAAAAAAAACGGAAGAGAAGTTCCACAATTCATATAATCTATAATGATAAAGCTGGTTTTAAGTATTCAAATTCTCTCTTTTCAATTTATAAAAGAAGTTTGAAAACAGTTTGCAAAAATACTCACATATTATTAAAATAATGTATGATGCGCAACACACATAGCTCTTCATTGTCTTTACATGATGAATTATAGTTGCATGTGCAGATCTAGCATTTAAAAGAATCATGCACTGAAAGTCCAGACCATACCCCGAACTTTTGAAAAAGTAAAATGAAATGCTTCTTCCTTATGCTGGGGATGTAGATAACTCTGCAAATTCTTGTTCGTATATTTATAATAATGAAGTATACACATACTTAATGGGGATAGAATAAATAGACAGAGAAAAAAAGGATATGGGTACAAAAGAAAACAACAGCAATTTAACACCACTTAAAAGCCTTAGAAGTATTATTCTCTATTATATTATTATAGTATTATACCGCAGTGAATCATATTTAATGGCTTACTAGCCTATATGAATAGGCTCAGATATAAAAATAATCTCAAAAAAGAACAGCATTATTCCACTTCTGCTTATTTTATTGTAGCGCGGAGAAAAAAGACGCACAAAAACAGGATGACGTCAGTCGCTCAACAAATACGCAAACGCTGCGCATACGAAAGTAATTCAAGTTTATAGGTGTAACTTTCATTTATCACAGTAAAGTAATTATATTTTAATACAGAAATATGCCATAAAGCTACCCTTAAACTTAAATAGGGTCTAAAGTCATCAGCATATTTGTTTACAGTTACTTATTAGATCTATGCATAGAAGTAAAAATTGCAGTTTTCAAGCGATAACTGTGATCTAACGATTGCTATGTTTTACTAGACACACATATAAACAACATGTTATCACTAACATGAATGTGTCTCGAATAGGACAGCTTAATGCAGGGAGAACTAACTGTATAAATGTCAGTTTTTAACCGGATTATTGATATATATTCTTCTTTTTTTGCTCTCGTGTTATAAACATACTTGTCTATGATATATTGGGCAACAATCAATGCAGGATATAATAATTACCAAGAAGGCAAGAAGATAGTTCCTTTTGATATTGTCATTGATTGCTTAAACCGTGAGTACATAATTCCTATTGATATTATTATTGAATGGTAAAACCGTGAGTAAATAGTTCCTATTTATGTTGTAATTGAATGGTAAAACCGTGAGTAAATACTTCCTATTTATGTTGTAATTGAATGGTAAAGCCGTGAGTAGATAGTTCCTATTTAATTTGTTTTTGATTGGTAAACCGTCAGTTGATAGTTCCTATAAATATTGTTATTGATTGGTAACCCGTAAGTAGATAGTCCCTATTAATACTGTTATTGATTGGTATAACCGTCAGTAGATAGTTCCTAAACATATAGTTCCTATTGATATTGTTGATGGATTGGTCACCGTGAGTAGATAGTTCATATTGATTTCTTATGGATTGGTAAACCGTGAGAAGACAGTTCTTATTAATATTGTTATTGATTGGTAAAACTGTGAGTAGATAGTTCCTATTGATATTGTTATTGATTTAGTAAAACCATGGACATTTTCTTTCCTCTGCACCATTATTCATTATGCTGGTCAACTATCACCTTCCGGCCCTTCTCTGTCGTGTATTGATCTCTAAATATTTGGCATAAGAAACAATATATTAAAACATAATAAGAACCTTGGTGAACGCTTAAATTAATTTCTTTAGAAAGCTAGCATTTCCTGGTTGGCATTAATATGTACAATGAACAGGTGATAAATAAAAAGTCCTTATTTAGATAAAGATAAAAGCAAGGCATATGTTTTTTGTATGCTTTTATTCTCAAACCGTTCTTTCAATCATTTTCTGAGATGCTTTTTCAAGAAAGAAGACTTCAAACCTTTATTTAAAAAGCGATTTTCAAATCGCCCCTAAAACAGTTAATCTTTTGTTACCTTCCAAAGACAATCCCGCAGCTTTTATGCTGATATTTTTGTAACAACTTTATTTAGAGACGTTTAATGCAAGGGGGCCATTATGTACACATGTATTATATCATGTAACATATCTTTGATTCGTTTTAGCTGCTTATCTTTTATCAAATTTAGTGAATAATTTTGATCAATAATAAATTGCTGAAATCACCGACCAAATTAACGCATTATTCCAAAATCCCATTTTGTCAAAGCGTATATGCGACAAACGATGAGGAAACACAACTCGCACATTGGAATTGCTTACTCGTCAAGAAAATCATTTTTGAATCCCTTGTCATAATTCAACTAATATTGGACGACAACAATCAAACATCATGCGAAAAATGAAGACAAATGAAGACAATTGACACTTTTATCCAATCAAACTTGATACTAAAAGTTCCTAGGTAATTTATAAAATTGGAGGATGCATACATATTATGAACTCGATGTATGCGTTGCTTTAAACCAGGACATGCAAATAACTGGCAAACCAAATAGCAAAAACCATTCGAGTAGTATAACCAGAAGAACTGTTACGATAAAGCAAGCAAGATTCACGGGAAAACCAAGACAATAGTAAAAGTAACAAGGCAAGCTAGTATTGCCAGAATACGTGCCATTTTGACAAAAACCAAGAAACGCAACCTGACTTCATTTTATGATTTTATGTTACTCCATGCTTTACATATGATAAAATATTAAACGATGAATGACAAGCAACGTATCCTTGGTAACAAAAGACTAGTCGTCTTCGCCCCTTATCCGACAGGAATGATGTCACGACCCCGCCACTGATAGCAGAGAAAAATCAGCAAAAAAAATGTACGAAGTATTAGCAAATGAAAAGATTAATGACACAAAATACAATGAAGCTTTTGGTTTGTTTTATAATCTCTCAGCCGTCAGAATTTTGAGCATTTATAGTAAAAATAGATTAACTTCACTGATATGGTCTTAAAACACATTTGAAACGTTGATAATGTTAATTTTACAAATTCGGCACACGTAGCAAGATTCATGGAAATGTCCTGCTGTATCAAGGTGAATTTCCTTGTTCTTGGATCACTGATAAATCACGATATTTGAGGTGACAGGAACCCTTAAAAGATTTAACAAAACGCAGCAAAGCAAGAAAGAAAACATATACACGATAACACTTAAACAAGTTTAAATATGAATTTGCTTCTTCGTAACGCCTTTTCTGTTGGTGGGCGGTAAGGGAAAACATGTACGAATTATTTACAAAACTATTTGCAAGCTTTCTTTCGGCGACAAGAAATAGACGCACGATTTTCGCGTACTTTTATACAGATAAGTTTGTCTGAATACTTACCCTTATTAACCAACCCCATTTAAACAAGCGCTTAAAAACAGATAATACTTTAAAAGTAAGAAATCCAAATTAAATTTTTAACATACCCAAATTTTTTGAATCTTTAACATTTTCAATTTATTAAGACTTGAACAGATAACAGGTTTTTTTTGAAAATAAATTGAGTACATAATCTTCATTATTTCATGTATTTAGGTAAATGGAGACATTTCAACTGACCAAATTCTAGCTGAAACTAATAATAAAGGTATGTATGAAACTTATGTTCATTTTTAATGTGTATATATTAGATTTAAACTAATAAAAATATCTCAATATGTTATTTAAGTACATTAGAAATAGGCTTGCACAAAACGCAACCGTATACATAACATGGTAATGATAAGAACTTTATTGTTATATCAATTATTTGATAAAAAGTAATAGTATCTCACTGATGAGACAAAGACATTAAGCACTATGTATAGAAAAAAAGTAAAACGCAATATCTACAAACATTGTTTTCCACCCAAGGAAACAATTAATCTATCTGACGAATATTCAAGCACTTGCACAGTTGTTCCTTGAATAAAAATTTCAATTGATATAGCTTCAACATTCTGATCAATTTTAGAGTATGTCGGCGACCTTGAATTCGAGTTGATGGAGCTTGATATGATTGTAGATAAAAGTGTCAAGACGCCTTCAAGGTAGGACTGCAAAATTTATTCTTTACAATACACACACAAACGAAGTAGGAATGAACATTTAAGTCACCCTGTCGGTCGGTCCAATTAATCTTTTCCGGACGATAAATAGAGTTTTAGATGAGCTATTATATTAAGAATTGGTATATTGCAACCTGATATGAAGAACAAGATTGGAAGTACTTTTGAATCCCCGCCCCCGTGTTCACAAAGATCTTTATCAGGATCAAAGGATCCTGCTTTGGTCCTGATTTTATTGTCATTGTTTTATAAACCTTTAACTTATCGTATTTTGCTAGAAATAAATGGTACATGTTTGAATTGTAAAAGAAATGCTGATTTGCAAAGTAACCAACCTATTTTAGGATAAAATGAAAGAAAAACATAACAAATAAAAAATAATCGGATAAAAATAAGGACCAATTTTAGAATCAAGATCAATATTTGGATCAACTATTTAATGCCCATATCTTTCCAAAATAGCAATATATTAATTCTTTAATTTCCTGATCCTTCAATATTTGGGAATATTTTATTAACTTGGGGCCTGGGGTCAAGGGAACTTTAACTAAAATATAAAAAATGGTTTCAGGAAAAAAAAAGAGCCAGGAATGACATAATGTAATCAAACCTTGTTTATAGGAAGCTTGTATGAGTTCAATGTCAAAGTCACGGTTACTCAAATAGAAAATCAATTACTGGACAATAACTAAAGACTGAAATAAGATTTTAGTATTTAAACTTGGTATAAATCATTCCTATGTAAAAACCAAGTTTGGGATAGCTTTTGTATCCCTTGGTTCAAGATCAAGGTCGTTGTGTTCTTAAAAATTGGAAAATGGTTTCCGAACAATATTTATAGTAAGGAAAGAGATTTTGTAATCAACTTGAAATAAAGAAAAAAAACTATATATGAGGTCCCGCACTGGGAATTGTTTTAAATTCCCAGCAGGTTCAAGGTCAAAGAACTGTTACTCAAATAGAAATTGGGTTTCCCGGACAAAAACGTCGAGGAAGGAATGATGCATTGTTATAAAACAAAAAAGCAAATCTATGTAGAAAAACTTAACTTTGGATTGCTTTTTTTTTGCTTTTGGACCCCTAGGTCTAACGTCACTGGTGGTTTCTTTCCAGTTCTTTTTACAGAGATAATGGTTAACAGATGTTTATACTCTTTTAACAAAGCAAATTGTTGTTATTATTATTGTTTACTTTTCAAAAAAAGTACATGTGCCGGGTTTGGATATAAATCACCTTAGGTGATAGCTCTTGTTTATATTACGTATTTTGTTGTTTCTTTTTCTGTCTGGATTTAAAAGTAAACATCGCCGTTGTTAAATCACAATTTTATCGGAGTTAATAGGCGATTGGCTTTAAAGGCTGTGTATGACCGAAAGTAGCCTCAGAAAATAATTTATAGAAATGAAGCGGTGAATTTATTTTAAAATACATTTACATTTATCGTACCATTAAATATATGACTATTACCAAGTTTCAAGTACAAAAAAAGGCAATAACATCGATATCGGTCAGAATGAGTATGGTGATAATGACTTTATTGTGTTGGTGGTAGTTGCATAGCAACCTATTTATAAATTTTAATACACATTATTTAAATGTTGAAATATGCTTGCACAATATTTGCACTAAATATATCAACACAATAATGTATACAATTCATTTGCCAAACTAATAAAAAAATTGATATTTGTATTACCTTCTAGCTCGCAAAGTTTCCGTGCAAATATTAACAAACACAAAACAAGACGTTGGCCGTTAGAAATACACTATAACATTGGCGACAAAATAAGTAAGTTTGTTTACGTTTTATTGTCCTAATTTATCACTTATGATATACAGAGATGTTAATGGGCATGTTATGTTTATTCATTACAACGAAAGTATCCGAATTAAAACCTCTTGATGTCATTTTTCATAAATCATTTTTTTCGTAGTGTAAATCTGAAATTGTTAAAGTAAAATATTAACCATGTTACGAAAAAAGCAGTTTATGTACGAATGTGTATACAAACCTTCTTTTTTACATTTGCAATACCTCGTTGGCATACAATCTTAACCTCTTACATGAATAACCGTTAGATAAACCAGGGAATTATCCGTGTATTTCGCACTTATTTTAGCACATACAATTTATTCTACATCTTAAACATACAAATACAAAATGCTACCTTTACTGTCTGTAGATAATTTCTCAAGTTTTATGCTATTTATAAACTGTTACTATATCATTCTTAGGTCAATATTCAAATGTCAAAATCTTTGTTTTGTAGTAAACTTTTGTTATAAAAACTATATGACACACTGAATGAAACTAATGAATTGTAGCTGATTAGGGCATCTCCCTCTTTTTAGTTTTTTTAGATACTGAGTTTTTATAACATTGCTCTTTTGTCCCGTGGAAGTAAACTTATTAAAATGGTTAATTCTTCTTTAATCGGTGCTATGAGTTCAAGTTACCTTAAGCCCCAAACCTTTTCCTATGAAAAAGCACAATTAATTAAGGACTTCAATTTTGCTTTGATTTTTCGTTATTCAATCAAACTTAATGTTTCGCTTTCAAAATAAATAATCTGAATTATACTGACTTTTTGCATAAAGGTTGATAACAACCCTTAAGTCTTGCACTTTCTTTATTTTAATGACCGATGACATCATCTAAAAATTCAAACACTATCTAAATTGTATCCAAAGTATTTAACCGAATGAGTGTGCTTTCGTATTTTGAACTTTGATACAAGTAAATCCTGTTTTCCCGAAATGTAGCGCGCACTCGTCCACTTAAAACACCAATTATTTGTTAACAAATGCTTAATTAGAAATTTGCATTTACTAAATACTTGAAAGCATACAAGTAATTGTTTGATTACATTCAAAAGTTGCTTTTTTCTTCAATATTATATAACATTATATTTTGTTGAATGCAAAAATAAGTGACTGGTTTAAATTGCACCATAATTTAAGTTAATATTTGTAGCTATTGTTGCGCTTTTTACTTTAATATTAAAACTTTAATTTCTACGTCCGTTTCAACAAAAGTATCCTAGTATCATAATCATAATCCATTTATAGGCGCAAAAATGACGTTTACTTACATTTGTATTGTCGATTGCTGTCACCTTGCGCGTTGCCCATTTTATAATACTTTCGAGAACTATAAACACAAACCATCGCTAGTAGATCTTAAACAAGTAGACTATAATTGTCATCTTTTATTCTAACACTCCACGTGGTTTTGTCACTATAGACAAAGAAGGAAAAAAGCCGGTGTTAAACTGCCAATAAACACTGGTAAGGGACTACTTGTATATGCGGGTGTTATGTTTTCTCCCTCGATTATATAGTTTACAAGGCATTTAAAGCAACAATATAAAGCATTTTATTGATATTTTCAGTTCTTATAATGTTTTCTTTTCATACAATACCGAAATAATATCTCACATACAGTAACGGCACATATTTGATTCATATCAGTAAATAAATATTTTGACAAAACGGCGCCAATCCGTAAGCAGCGTAATGAAGTCATCCTAAGTAAACAACTCATTCATAAACAAGCTGACGTTATTTCATACACACAAGAATAAAAACACAATACGACGTAAGTTTTTATTGTTAAAAACTTGATAAAATCATGTTTTTTTATCTCATTATTTCTTTTGTTTAATAATTTCTTTATCTTCGCAACAGTAGGGTGGGGAAATCGAACAGCGTTATACGAAAATCGGCACCGGAAGTTATTTCCGCTTGAAAAATAACATTAGTGATCTTCCTTATTTTATCGTGTTAGAATCGAAATATCATCGGCCTGAGAGGTGTATATCGGCTATTTAACACCGGTTTAGTCGTTTTAATGCGACAAAATTAACCACTCAGGCCTACGGCCTTCGTGGTCAATTCCTACGCATCAAAACTCCAAACCGGTGTTAAATAGCCGATATACACCTCTCAGGCCGATGTTATTTCTTAAATAAAGTCTGCTTTGTATCAATTTAGTTTTCTGTCAATAATCGAACGCAAAAAGCTTAGTTTCTATGTCGAATTTCGGGAAATAAATTGTATGTCATATTTAATGTAACTTATTAATTGAACATACATAAAGTACTTTTTCTGAATATGGGGCTTTAAAACAGCAGAGTCAAAAGTGTTCTGAAACCCGATGCTACATTGGAGACTGGTGAACGAGTGCTAGATATATGTTTTTATTGCTGTCTATTGATTGTAGCTAGCTGAATTATTTTTATTGTTTTACCATTGTAAAATTAAAGACAACCAATGTTTTTCTTCAATCTGGCACATTGTCATACTGTATCTCAAATGTTTGTAATGGATATGCATTATGTCTGTAGTTTGTATACTTATTTGTTTTTAATTCAGGTGAAGTACAAAAGAATGCGATCCTAAAGGCAATTCTTGTTTGGCAGCGGTACTCATGTCTCAGTTTCTCTGAAGACAAGCAGGCGTACGACAGAATAGAGTTCGAGCTTGCAAAAGATAACATGTACATATAAAGTTTTACATGCATTTAGTATTTCTGGCCTAGTTTCACTACTATTATTTTGGTTCAATACTTTCTAAGTCATTGCTTACATTAATAAATATATTCTTTTAATACAAATATACAATTGTTCGCTCGCTCGCAGGCAGTATTTTGTCATTTCTTGTTATTTATGAATCATTTGATGCTTTAAACCGACATTGCATTTTCAACATTGCATGGTATATTGCCTTCATTCCACCAGTCTTAAGTGTAGTGCAATCCTCATAAACGCCATCTTAGAAATATTTGTGCGTCACTAGTGACAATAATCATTCAATTTTTAAAAAAAAATCAGTCATTTTAATATATTTATCATGGCTGATCACTGAATGTTAAATAGAGAAAGTAAGAATCCCTAAAGAAAGCCCAACACGTCATACTTGAAAATGTTGCAGGCTCGGTTTGATTGAGCCTGTTCATGGACGGTACTGTCAAGTGCAAACTACCAATAACAAACTGATATTTATTTGAATTCAGTTGATGTTATCTGATTAAATGTGTAAAATATACATTTTTCAAATAGGTGCACGTCATACGTTGGAAGGAAGCAAGGATCGCAGACTATTAGCCTTGGGGAAACCTGCTTTGAGGTATTCTGTTACTTACTTTAAAATAAATAAAAAATGTAATAAAAATAAACATTGCTTTTAATGAATGTTAAGTAGTTAAAATAACAAAGGTTCAATGATCATTCAATTGAATAAGTATTCATTTTTAATCATATAAGATTACTTCATACATGTGTATATGATTGCATGGACAGATAAAACCATGTTGCTCCTTTAACAAATAAATGCATATGCCTTACAGTATTTCTTGTCGGTGTAATGAACCTACCGTAAACTGTTATAATTTTATATTTGTTTTAAAAAAAACAAAATGTTACCAGATCAACGATTCTGATAATATATAAAGACGTTGTTTCAACTGCAACATTCAAAAATTGTTTTTAGATCAAAAAGGGAACATAAATGTGTCCTAAAAATATATCATGTCATTTTTTGATTTAGTCTATGTAAATTAAAGAATATCTGCTTGAATGATAAGCGCATTTTGTCTTCCATACTAAGATTGCGGCGCAGTGTCACCTTTACTCTCACAAACTTTGAGAACAGCCGCATACTGGGTGTTGCATTTTCTTTAGTAAAACAGCAAAAGATTCCCGCGCGTTAGATGTCGCAATTTGTCTCGCATACTTACAAATACAGCCGCACAATGTGTGCCATATTTCCCTTACAAAGTGAGATAGTTACCCGCGTAGTGAGTACCTCATTTCTTTTGCAAAATCAAGCATGATATCTGCTTAAAAAGAACTGCACATTCACTTTTTAAGTGAGAAATATAGTCATACCGTGAGAGTTTCAATTGTCATTTGCAATCAGAGATAGATAGCAGGATAGCGAGTGATCAAGATTGCCGCGCAGTAAATACCGTCATTTCTCTAGCGAACTGAAATAAATAACCACGCATTGAAAGTCGTTAATTTCTTGCAACAGGAGAAAGATAGACGTGCATTGAGTGCAATATTTTTTCGTGCTCTGATAAAAGTGCCGCGCGGAAGATGTCGCATTTCTCATGCTTACGGAGAAATATAGCCGGATGATGGGTGCTATTTATTCATATGCAAACTAAGAAAGACAGTGGACTTTTCTATCGTAAACAGCAAAAGATAGCTGCATGCGCAGTAAGTGCCGCATTTCATCTTGTATGATCAGAGAGATAATCGCGCAGTGTTTGCCCTATTTTCTACAGTAAATAGCAAAATATCGTTCCGCCATGAGTGCTGCCTTTTCTCTACTATACTGAGTAAGATTGCCGCGTTGTGTTTTATTGACATGTAAAGCCGTAATATCAACACTCCTAAATGTTGAATTATTCATGTATATGGTATAGAGGTGTATTTATCACAGATAGCATTTTTGAAATTCATGCATGCCATTTAATTTATAATCAAATGTTTATAAAATGTAAGTGAATGGAATACTTTGTCAAAATACACGCTGCAAACTTAAGGAACTGATTCTTGTTACGACAACTGTTATGTTACTATATAGGCTTTATTTTAAATGAGTTCAGTATTTGTTTCCTGAATAACTCAGTAGGAAGAGCGCAGGAATCATAATCTCGATGTCGTGGGTTCGATACCTACTCATGCCACTATCGGTTTTTAATAATTTTGTTTATATTTTTTCATGTACATTCATCATCTTTCAAGAAAGTTTTTTTCATGTTTATTCATCTTCTTTCAAGACAATTCTTTTCATGTTCATTCTGGAAAATTCTTTCTCTAAGTAGTTTAGTATTCTAGATTGTTCATTGATAGTATATTTATGATAAATGTTTGTACTTCGAGGTGTGTGCTAATTTATGATATTGGGTGGTGTTGATATACTGATTGTGTGCTTTTGTACTGCTAACATAGAAATATATAAGTTTGGATTCTGTAATTCTGTGTGGGAAGCATTTTGGACATATTGTATTTATTTTGTTGTGGACATTGGTAATTGATTAAATCTGAGTTGTGTACAATTGAATTTCGAAGTGTGAGTTAAACTTTAGGACATGTGTTGAATTCGAGGTCTTAGATAATAATGAATTAATTTTATTTTCATATTTTTTGGTGTTATTGTAAATAACTGTTTTTTCTTTGATAAAATTGTAAAATTTGTTGCTGCGTTATCTTCTCTGTTTGGCTCCTAACACTACGCAATGTTCCTTTAAAACGAAAAACAACTGGTCTTATGTCAAGAGTTTTGAAACGTTTTGCTAATCGCCGGACTTTATCCAATGTGATAGTGATATGTTTCTAAAAAAAGTGAAACTTATTTTTTTTCACCGGAAAATCAACATTTTTAGTTGGCTTAGACCGACACTCTCACAGTCCCTGCGACCACTATTTTTCATCATAGGCGCAAGAATATGATTTATTGGTATAAATGAAAGTCGGGAAATATTTTTTGTAGCATTTATTAGTCAAGCAGATGCCAATATCATTTATCTCCTCTTATGAATTTAGTAAAAATATAGAAATTATGTTTCAGTAATAGTGAAATACTTAAAGGTTTAACGATGAATACTTTTGACAAAACGTAGCGTTTTATAAAACGGACCCAGTTTAAACAATCTTTATCATTTTTACGCCTGTTTGAAAAACGGGTCGTATTATAGTCTTCCCCTGGCGGACAGTCTTGATAACTTTTTACATGCATAGAGGGATTTCGATTTCAATTTAACTTGGCACAAATAAATTATTGTGAGGCTGCAAAATTAAGGCCCTTGCGAACAAGGCTAAGGTATCACGTAGGGGTCAAAATTCAGATGAAATTATTAAAAATGTGAATTCGGACGATTTCGTCATCATTTATTAGGGGTAGGATAACATTTGCAAGATCAAGGTCACTAGAGATGATAAAATTATAGGATTTTTTCCTGATATTGCCCAGAGAATATTTTCTATATCATATCTATTATGCATACATTTCTGTAAAAAACTTCTGTACCCGGTCATTTTGCGACAATGTTGCCCTTGTTGATAAATTCTAAATTGTTTTGTAATGTTGTAAACAATTATCACCAATAAAAATTATGAACGTATCTTTTGGTATGGCTATCATTTTATGCCCCCAAAATGCGGCATACATTTTATTTTATTTATCCATTTTATTTAGCCCATTGTTTTCTCGTTTAGGCACACGCATTTTTTTACTTGGGGATGGCACTTGCGTGTCACATTGAAGGTTCCATGATAACCGCCATATGAACACATCTGCGGATGTTTCAAAATTCAATGTAAAATGTTGTATTCTGCTTAAGCCGGTGCTAGGGGCGTGGACGGTAGTTTGCACTTGACAGTACTATCCAGGAACAGGCTCAATCAAACCGGGCCTGCAACATTTTCAATTTTGTTGTGTCGGGTTTTCTTTAGGGATTCTTATTTTCTCTATTTTATCCAGTTATCACACTGTCCGTTTTCCGGTTATCTTGCCCGGGATTCGTCTTCAAAAGGTATTGGGTGATTTCAGTGAAACTTCACAATATTGTTTGTCATCATGCTTAGTTGTGCATCTTGTTTTTTCCGCTTGATTTGTTTGGTTATGGTCCCTTAATTGTAAATTTTTGAGTAAAATAAGCTTGTCCGCGCTTCATAACCATAACCGATAGGGAGATTTCAGTTAAATTTCATAGGAGTGTTTGTCACCAAGCCAATTTGTGCATACTCTCTTGATGTTCTGCTTGATTTTTATGGCAGTTATGGCCCCTTAGTGTTCAATTTTGGAATACAATAAGCTTGTCCACGCTACATCTCCAAAATTGTTGAAGGGATTTCAGTGAAACTTCACAGGATTGTTTGTCCACCATATCTAGTGGTGCATAGTAACGTAACTTGTTTTACCGTTTGATTTTTTGGACACAGTTACGGTCCATTTATGGTTAATTTTCGAGTAAAATAAACTTGTCCGCGCTTCATCACCAAATCTTTTGGAGGATTTCATTGAATTTCACAGGATTGTTTGTCACCAAGCCTACTTGTGCATAGTTTCTTGATTTTTTGCTTGAATATTTTTTTCATGGTTATGGCCCCTTGATGGTCTACTTTCGTGTAAAATAACCTTGTCCACGCTACATCTCCAAAACCACTAGGTGGATTTCAATTACACTTCACAGTATTGTCACTATGCTAAGTTATGCATAGTGTCCTTAATTATTTTTGGCACAGTTATAGACAATTAATGGTCATTTATGAGTGAGTAATACGCTTTTCCGCCTTAACGGTCAGTTTACAAGCTTGTCCACGCTTCATTTCCTATAGCTGGGGAATGGGGAAATTTCAGTGAATGTTCACAGTATTTCCCGCCTTTGTGTGCATAGTATCTTAATTTTCAACTTGAATCGTTTGGGCACAGTTATGAACTATATGGTCAATTTACGGGTTTAGTAAGATTGTAAGCGCTTCATCTGTTAGGCCACTGGGGGAGGGGGTGGAGAGTTCAGTGAAATTTTCTGTCACTAAGTCTAGTTTTGAATAGTATCTTTATTTTTCAGTTGATTAACTTTGTCCACCCTCCATCTCCAAAACCAATTGGGAAATTTCAGTGAACATTTATAAAATTGTTTGCATGTAGTCATGATTTTTAAGCCTAGTTGTGCATTGTGCCATGATTTTGTTCATGAATTATTTTCGCATAGTTATGGGCTCGTATGATGATTTTGTTTAGTAAAATTTGTTGAGACTATTTCTCCTACAACTTCTTATGGAATTTCAATGATATTTATCAAAAGCGGTCGGGCGTATATAACCGTATTGTGGTATATCTTGCGTATTTTTATGCCAAGCTTCCTTTCGGGGGCATAAGTCACTTTTCAGTGACAACTCTCTTGTTTTAATCTGCACAGCATTTTAGGCAAATTTTTACTCATTGTTGTTCATCGCCTATTACTGATACGTTTAAATAAATTATATGCTTGTCGGTAAAATAAACCTTTTTGGAACAATTGTCACAGACGCCTAGGGGTCAGATCATGCCCCCAAAGTGATACGCTCCTGTTAACACTCTATTAGAGATATTGTAATGTTTAAACACCAAAAGGACATCTGTTTCAACGAAAAAACTGAATTTCAAACAATTTATATAATTATATATTTATGCAAAATAGAAAATACCGTATACCAAGTCAAGAAAGTAAAGATTGCAGACACCAAAATGTAAACAGAACAACTAACACGCGACCTTAGCCTAGCATATGTTTGCGCTCTTGTTTCGCTTGTTGATCCGGGACCCAACACTATAATTCTCTCACGACTAAACTTGTATCAAAATCGTTACTTTCTGGAGACCCAATATGACCGCCAATTTTAAATATGTATATTGTACATTATATAGAAAAGGAAATAAGGGAAACAACACCCTGTGCATCTTGGTTATAGTTTTATAACTAGTTAAATGTCTTTTAAACGAGCGCTTGCAGACAGCTGACGATAGTATGCTCGAGGATACGAAAGCATGTACACCGTTTTTGTACCGGCTTGGCAGAGCCAGGAACTCTTCTCGTATTACTTGGTCAGAACGCAAAATTTAATTTCGATTTAAATTAAATGTTGATTTTCATACAAAATTGTTGGAATTGTTGAAAAGTAGCACTGTCACAAATGTATTTAAATTGTGGGAGTCACTAGTAAACACTGGCATCAAATGTTACTTAATTAGTATAATGTTATTGTAAATGTAAGTAAATTTTTGAAGTGAACATTGTTTAATGTTCAGTAATACAAATGTATCACATGTGCTTATAAGATACATTTCTATGATAATAAAATATTCATTTCAGACAGAGATAATTGTTCATGAAATAGGACATGCCTTGGGATTCTACCATGAACATAACCGTTGGGATAGGGATGACTACATTAAAATACACTATGAAAATATTGAACCCGGAAAAAAACAAAATTTTCAGAAACGAAAAAATACAGTTTTCGACACTAATTATGATTATATGAGTATTATGCACTACGGACAATATGTAAGTTTTAACGTTTCATTGCAATTCATTCTTTATAATTGAAACAAACATATACAATACATGAATGAAATATTCATGCTACGTTTGATTCGTTTTATTTAAATGCTGCCTTTTGTTGTTGTTGTTGTTTTTCAGTGAAAACACTTTTTGATTTTTTATTCATGATAAAAAATAATCAAGTTTGTTGTTGGAAATACCGTTTAAAAATAATCAATTGTATTTTGTTCGTTATAGAGGATTCAAACAAGAAAACCCTGTTTAACACCCCCTTTTTAACACCAAACAAAAAATGAAGTCAGAAGCATGTTTAATGATAAGTAAATTACTTTCTAAATGTTTTAAATGTTTATATTTTTAAGTGAATACATGGCTTAAAGGATAGTTATATAAAGTCAGGAACTCATTACTTATCCTCATCATTTATAATCATATTTTGAATGCACGATGACGTTCTTAATGTGATTATAAATGATAATCTGTGTTCCCTTTTAAAATGTAATACACTAATTGTAATAATGTCTATTTCTAGGTAATATAAAATGTTATTGCTTTTCTGAGAATTTTTAATTTAATTATCAAACACATCTGTTTTCAGTTTTTCTCAAAGAATAAATCAGCAAATCTTATCACAATAGAAACAACGAATGATACTTTTCAATCTAAAATAGGACAGGCCAAACATCCGAGTTTTCAAGATTATAAAACTTTGAATGCCATGTATAAATGTGCAGGTAAGTATGTGCAGTTTTTACTAAATATAATGTCATCTCCTTTTCTGAAATATAAATCAATCTGGCATTTATACAAAGTTATGTATTTATACGAACAAAGGAGAGAAAAATGTTTTCATTAACTACTTAAACGTTGTATACATATAAACATGTACATTTATGCACTCTTTTTAACTGACCAACATTTTTGTTTTTAGATATGTACCATAATTGGTATTGATTGGTTTTTCATTTTACATTAATCAGCCGTCCAATGCGTTGAATTGCTAACTACTTGTATAACGGTTTGTTTCATGTCCTTTGCGTGATTCACTCATAAACACTTGCCAATACAATGACCATATTGTACAATGGACAACAAACCTGATATTCGAGAGATATTAAAATTTGCATTATGTGTGATATAGCTGTTACGCATGAGTATATAGAATTATGCGGCATATATTATCGTGAGTTTATTTCAAAGCGCACAATTTTACGAGGATTAAAACTGTTAAAGCTCGGACATTGTCACTTAAAGATGACCTTGTTTATTCCATTAGAGGCACCTGAAGTGTAAATGCATTCTTTACTGAATTGTATCATGTTTGTACATGAAGTGAGAAAGGTTTAAACTGACTTGTCCGTTTAACCTTAAAACACAGCTAAGGACTATAATACTGACACATATAAACATGGATGTCTATTGGTAAATCTAAACTCATATGTGATTCATAAAAAATGTCCATAAAAAATTTCCATTTTGAGATTGAGACGGTACGAGTAAGTTTGTTATTTCTGTATAAAAAATATTAGTAAAAACGTGAATTATATTATATTTACTCGTAGTTCCGTGCGCTAAAATTGAATGTCCTAAAGCTGGGTTTCTTGGAAAAAATTGCAAGTGTTACTGTAAAGGATATTCCGATGACACACCAGTTAGACGTTGCTTTCAAAAAGGTATTATATAAATCATTACTTATTTGAGAAAGAAACCATAACAATGATAAAGAATTATTGGTAGCCCCGTTATGGTATATATTTTAGTGAAAACCTTTACAAGCTTTTGTCGAATATCTGTATTATTAAAACGTTACCGAGGGAAGAGCTAAGACAAAAAATAAATGTAAATAAGAGTGATCAATTCTCACCACTTCATAGATAAATACAAACTTCACTGTAACTGTTCATCACAACAATTAACTACGTGAATTTATATGCATTTCAGGGGAGTGTCCCAGACAAATTCATAATAAATACTTGTTTGACGTTCTGGAAAAAGATAAAAGCACCCAAGTCAGTAAATACCGTACATCGTTTCCTGACAAGACAGTTTTACATATTTATTCAACCAACTGGAAATGTGCACCAGTTTCTAAGTTAAGATGTGAAGATGGTGAATGGAAAACAAAGAAAAGATCAATCACAGAATGTTCAGTTACACTCAGTAAGATTTCTTTTAATAAATTTGAAAATGGTAGCCTTCTGAAATGCCAACAGTAAAATATTATTCCTTTATAATACATATTGGCATAATTCAAGTCAAGTATTGCTCGAAACGTCGGTAAAAGACAAAAAACACAGTGTTTTTTTTTTTGTTTTTTTTAAACTAAAAATTTGATGAAAGATGTATGTTCAGTGGTAAATTTCAGCTATATAAACATTTCCATATTTAAATCAATGATTTTAAACTATTTGACAAATTTAACCACTCTGATATAAAGAATTTATATAAATTTGCAAACAGATTGTTAAAAGTCCAATAGGAGCAATGAATAAAGTGTAAAATCAATTTTTCTTGTATCTGTTTTTTCGTGCTTTTTTACGTCACGACAACACATTATATCCGGTATGTCATATGGCAACTTTCCGGCTTTACTTGTTGAGAAAGACCTTGGGTGCACTTCCATGAATTGATTTTTACGGGCTAGTGGTTTGAGGTCAGTTTGAATTACATGTTTGTCAAAAGTACAAAAAATGGGGATGTATAAGTGTTTGTATGGACACGCCTTTCTCTGAAGGAAAGATTAAGCGGAGTCTATCTTTCTATTCAACACTTAATCAGCTTGATTGCAATATTTTAACACAAAAGCATATGACACGAAATCATAGTCATTTAAACATTGAATTCTTTGACTGAAACACGCTACTGATTATGCAAGCAGTAAAATTCCGTTGTGAAACAACAAAAATGTAAAACTGTTTTAACACATGATTATATTCGAGCAACAACATTTTAAAAAGCATCAGTTTCCACCAGTTCCATTTAACTTTGCTCTAGTTTTAAAATATGCAATAAATACATTGTCAACAAAAACAACAATTTTTTAACTAAATCTAAAAACTTGATATTTTTTATTAACATATGCCAATGGATTTTAGATTTCAGCAAGTCAAGCATCATCTTTTGAGTAGTATTTTTATTCTGGTAATTCTATATATGTATGAATTATGAAACACTAGACATTATCATGAGAGGGCACTAGAGATTATTGTGCCCCTTAACACTTTGCCTCTCACACGTTGTTTCTTCTTCAAAACCAAATTAATCTTAAAACAAGGCACTGTGCATTATTATGCCCCTTAAAATTTCCCTTCTTTTTCCCTTCTTTTTTACATAAATTGTCACTTTACATAACTATTCTGACCCATAATTTGCACAAATGAGTTACTGGCAACTTTTGTTTGATTTTGCGACTACATTCTTCGTCGAAATACTCTCCTCCTTCACGGCCTAGAAGCCTATGTCCCCGGGATGTGTCTGGGTCAAAGATTAAAACAATATAATTTGGCTTTAAAGTCGCGGGAAGTTTGAAACCACTTAGATCGAGATCCCAGAGTTGGCAAATATTCTCTAAGCCAACGCTTCCAGAAATAACGTAGGAGTTCCTGGACATACTGCCAACGCTTTTTAACATTATGATGACCGTTGTCTATCGGGAGCTAACTGTTCACCAAGCCGGCCAGTCAAGAAGTGATTGGGTGTAAACACAGTGTTACCCTTTGAGCTTGAATCTGATACGTGTTAGGTCTGCTCTCAATTTAGTTTTCAGTTCCAACGACAGAATTTACTAATTCTACATCTGTGATGTTCACGTTACCCGAAATCGCATATATTACTTTCTAAGTTCATCATAGCTAAAATATGGTGCAATTGGTGGAATGAATTTCCCCTCAATATTTTTTTCAATTTACAGAGTCTTTCACGATTGCATGTTTATCAAGGTTCTTGTACAGATATTTGAGTTCGTTAACACAACCGACACAATTTGTCCCATTATCGAATAAAATAACACTTTGCACACCTCTGCGGCTAATAAATCTGTTTAAGGGTTTGAGAAAAGAATAAGTGTCCAAACTATATTTTTATTTCAAGATGCACAGCCCTGTTAAAGATTTTAAACACAAAGATAAAGCTTAAGTCTCGTTTTCCATGACCTTGTTTTGAAATGATTGGACCGGCGTAGTCCACAGCAATTCTTGTAAATGCTCGCAAAGATTGTCCAAAGCGTTCAACTGACAATGCGCCCATAATCTATTTTGAACTTTGTGCCTTGTTACGATTGCATTTAGCACTCTGATTTTCACAATTTCTTATTTCTTTAAGGGCTCATATATAACCCAATATATACCAAAAAATTTGGCCAATGTCAAATTCGTCCAACCGTGAAATGTATTTTCATGACAATTATAAACTATAAACTTTGTCACCCAATGCGATATTCGTACTAAACGTTTAAATAACTATCAATTGAATTGATATTGGGGAAAGGCATGTGGATTTTCGGAATGGCTATCTAAATCCACAGAAGTATTCAATTAAATTCCTGTAGAAATGAGACTATAACCATAATGATGTCACTACATCATGCTTTTAAATCACTTTTTGCATTTAGTTTCCCATCTGTGTTTTTTGATTATCAAATGCAATTTCATGGTAATTTTTCAATTCACTATTATTTTCATTCCATGGCACTGGAACCTGGTATCTATTTCTTTCTACATCATAAACTATTTCACTTTTGATCATTTTTATTATGTTCCCGTCAGAAATAGCCATGCTGTTTCTACCTCTCAATTTTTTCCAATTCCCAAAAATCTCTTTATAGTCTCATTTATAACATCATTTTTATTCTCAGAGTCTATGAGAAATGTAAATAATGTATTTCGTCTTCCTTGATTGGTACCGGCCCGACACATATCCGACCTGGCTGAGGGTGACCCTTCCTGTCCACTAACTTCATTCAATGATATGTTTATCTCGAAATAATCTATTCCGATTTAAAGATCAACTTTTTGGCTTTGTCTTATTGATGTATTTCCTTGAAATGCTACCACCGATCACAATACAATGCCCAGTCAACTGTTCACAAATTCCAAGTTACTTTTGTGTTGTATGGGTTTCCATGTTAATTTCAGTGTTTCTGTCTGCCTAGCTTAAAAGATTCACACACAATGTGTCAAGATTTACATATTGTCCATTCAAATTGTTCCCTTCTACAGTCTCATACTCTGAACTTATTCCAAATTATTTCGCAACATCCTGGTTGAAATATGACTTTCCATTTTATTTAGTTTCGCCCATTGTTTTCTCGTTTAGGGCAAACGCATTCGTTTACTTGGGAACCAAATGCCGCTTTTCATGGAATGACACTACTGTGTTACATTGAAGGTTCCATGATAACTGCCGTATGAAAACATCTGCGGATGTTTCTAGATTCAAAATTTCACCATTTTTGTGTTTAAATGTTGAATTCTGCTTAAGTCGGTGCTAGGGGCGTGGACGGTAACTTGCACTTTCCAGTACCGTCCATGAACAGGCTCAATCAAGCCGAGTCTGCAACATTTTACAATTTTGCCGTGTCGGGCTTTTTTTAGGGATTCTGTTTTTTTGTTTTAGTTCTTCCATCGTCAAATAATGCGCAAATTGGATTTTCTCGACCATTGACATACAAAATCACTGGCACTGTAAGAAGTGCTACATAAACACTGTGTGAACATGTATTTGTATAAACTTGACTTGTGAATGTCAAACCTTTCGTATTATATTGACTGTGAAATGTAATTTTTGATTTTCGTGTGACCTAAACAATATAGCTTCAGGATTTAAATATGGCTGGTGCAACAGTCTGTGAAATTTTTCAATTTTCTTGCTTTTTACATATTCTTCAAGAATAATTGTCCTCTAGACAGGGAAAACATAAGTTTAAAGATTTTGCTTTCTCCCATCTATCTTTTACTGAAAGTTCTTCAATTGCTTTACAATCCCATGTTTCATGTTGCATGTGACAGATATAACACTCCTTCTTTTTACAGAAGAACGACCTTTGATCCTTACGTTTTTTCCAACTTTTCATAAAGACCAATTTTTTTTCCATTGCTACTGTTTAGAATTCTGCCTCCTTCAATATCCGTTCATTTAATTTCTCTACCGATTCTGTTTGCTTTCTTTTAGTAAATATCCATTTTGATATCTTAACAATCATTGATTCAGGGTACAATTTCAACAACTGTGATAACCCACTTTGTATGTCTTCAGCATTGTTTCTTTAATATTGACGATGGCTACATCCAGTTAGACTTCAAATTGTTTTTTGTTCTTGACGTTCTCATATCCAATTGGTCGAAATTGTTTTATCTCGTCTTAAAATTAATTCACAATTCTTCATTTTCCTCCAAATTTTCTTCCAAGTCTCTTTTTTGCTTTTTCATTAGCAATTTCACTATGACGAAGGACGTTTTTAACAGTTTTCATGAAGATGTCCGAAGTCTGAGATATTTTTATATTAAGCATATAGTATATTCGGAATGATCCCTAAAATAGCGTAAAGGTTAGAATCACCAATACGTCATACTTCATAAAAACAATTATGCTTGAAAAGAATTTCCTTGTTTGCAATAATTTATGCACAACATGTTATTCCAAATATACATGCACGTTAGTACTAAAAACTTGATATTGTTTGATGATACATGTAAGATTCAACATGCATTGAAGCAAAACATTAAAAATCAAACCAAATGAGTACTTAAAGATATTGATATGACTTGTGGAACAAAAGGTCTCCTATTAATAAGCACAATAATGAAAACTATATTTGAATTTAAGACATTTCGTTGACTGATAATACAGAAGGTGTTGTTAAAGTTACATTAAATGGCTACTATGATGGATATATCTGTGATGACGACTGGGATGATAATGATGCAACTGTTGCTTGTAGAATGCTCGGATATACGTAAGTTTACACATATCATGTTCAAAACAGCACATTTTATTTTTTTAGATATCTAAAAATTACGCTTTATTTCTACCAAAGCTTTGTGTGAAAATGCTCAGTTTTTCGTGTCTCATCCAATAATATCAATATTCGGATAATAATTATGGAAACATATATTTTAGTTTATAAAAATGTTTTTTTTTTTTCGTTTTTGAAAATTTATATATCATGACACCCCGTTAATATATAAAAGGGATGATCACTTCACAAAAGGAAGTAGATGATTTTGTTGTTTATCTGAATTATAAGGTAAGTGAATATGCGATTGGTTGTGACTATAGAATTATAATTAATATTAATTGATAACAATTTGTTTTATCAAATGTCAATTTAATTGTTTGTAAAATGAATCAAAAATATATCTTAAAACTACGGGAAATAAGGTTCAGTCTCCTTAGTACGAAGAACAAATATTGAGTGAAAATCTAGTTTTGAAACAATATTTAAAAAGGCATTAATCTGATAAACTTTTTTACCAGAAACGGTTTGGCTTACTTTCTAAAACCTCAAGAAGTTGACGAATCTTTACCTATTCTTCTGGACAACGTTCACTGTAGTGGCAATGAATCATCTCTTGCTGATTGCAAACACAATGGATGGGGAAATCATAACTGTAGATATACCGAAGTCGTTACAGTCAAATGTTCCAACAGTTCACTTCCCTATCATATAGACATAACGGAGTGTGGTAAGAACACGTCCGTATGATAAAACGGTTAAAGTAGTGTAATCTGTATTGTATTTTATAGTAAATTATAATTGATAATTACAGTCCATTTGTCTTTATGCATAAAACAGGGTGTCATTTATCGCAACCATTTATTTTACGTTTTTCATTCTATCATAGGATGCATCCCCGCCATTTTTGTGCTGTACCTGATTCGAATGTCGGATGATTCTAATTCAACTGATATCTGCGCCTTTTAAATATCTTGTTTATCAAATATGTATACCATACAATAATTGGGTGATATTCATTTGGTACTTGACAGTTATTTGCCTAAAAACATGCTTCTTATTCAAATTCAAAAATTATGTTATTATTATAGCCCCGAAGAGTGGCATATTAAAATCGAACCGTCCGTCTGTCTGTATGTCTGTCAGTCCGTCAGTACGTCCGGCTTTATACATATCGACAGTGGTGGTCGTGTCCGCTCTGAAACTTCAGTAGGCATGAAAGGATTAAATTTTTCTTTCATATATGAAATAATAATAGATGTATGGTGTGTCGGGAATAAGACGCGGGTTTCTACCACTCAGGTCAAAGTCACTGTGGAGGTTCAAACTTTGTCTTATTTTATGTTATATAAATGCAGAAGGTGGTGGGTTATATAATATAAAAGGTGGTGGTCGTGTTGTATTTTTTCTTTCACATATGAAATAACAATAGATGTATGGTGTGTTGCGAAGAGAACTCGGGTTTCTACCACTAAGGTCAAAGTCACTGTGGAGGTTAAAACTTTGTCATTTTTTGTATCACATAAATATAGATAGTGTTGGTCGTGTGCTCTGAAACATCAATATGCATGAAAGGATTTTAATGGGTTTTTTTAACATATGAAATAACCATAGATATATAGTGTGTTGCGAACAAGACTCGGGTTTTTACGAGTTAGGTCAAGGTCTCTTTGAGGGTTCAAACTTTGTAATTTTTTATGTAAATTAAATATAGAAGGTGGTGGTACAATCGGCTCTGAGACTATAGTATGCATGAAAGGATTTTAATTTTTCTTTCACATATGAATTAACTATAAATGTATGGTTTGTCGCCAACAAAACTTTGTCTTTTTTGTTATATAATTATAGAAGTAGTGGTCGTGTCCGCTCAGAAATTTTAGAATGCATGAAAAGATTTTAATTTTTCTTTCACATATGAAATAACCATAAACAAGACCAAGGTTTCTTGATTAAAGGTTAAGGTCACTCTAGGGATTCAAACTTTGTCATTTTAAATGTTTATGTTATATACATATAGAATATGTAATATAGAAGGTGTTGGTAATGACCGCTCTGAAACTTGGGTATGCATGAACGGATTTTAATTTTTCTTTCACATATGAATTTACAATAGATGCATGGTGTGTCGCAAACAAGGCTCGGCGTTTCTACGACTAAGGTCAAGGTCGTTGTGGGGTTCAATCTTTCCCATTTTTAAGCCCCCGTATAGTGGCATATTAAAATCGAACTGTCCGTCTGTCTGTCAGTCAGTCTATCCGTCCGTCATTCAAACCTTGTGTATACATATAGACAGTGGTGGTCGTGTCCACTCTGAAACTTCAGTATGCATGAAAAGATTTTAAGTTTTCTTTCATAAATGTTAGACTCGGGTTTCTACTACGAAGGCCATGGTCACTGCGGGGGTTCTAATCTGTTATATTTTATGTTATATATAGAAGGTGGTGGTCGTGCCCGCTCTGAAACTTCAGAATGCATGAAAGGATTTTTATTTTTCTCATATATTAAATAACCATAGATATATGATGTGCAACGAACATGAATCGGCTTTCTACAACTAAGGTCAAGGTGATTGTGGAGGTTCAAACTTTTTCTTTTGTTATGTTATATATAGATATAGATGGTGGTGGTGGTCATGTCCGCTCTGAAACTTCCGTATGCATGAAAGGATATTATTTTTTCTTTCATATATGCATAACCATAGATGTATGGTGTGTCGCAAACAAGACTCTGGTTTCTACGACTTAGGTCAAGGTCACTGTGGGGGTTAAAACTTTGTCGCTTTTGATGTTTATATACATATAGGAAGAGATGTTGTGTCTGCTCTGAAGCTAATATGCATGAAAGGATAATATTTTTATATCACATATGAAATTATCATAAATGTATGATATGTTGCCCTTAACACCCGTGTTCCTAAGCCTTAGTTCAAGGTCACTGCTCGGGTTTAAATTTGTTTCAATATTTATGTGATATACATATAAAGGGTGGTTGTTGTATATGCTATGTACTTCCATATACATTAAAGTTTAAATTTTAATTTAAAAAAAAATGTCACCATAGATGGACGATGTGTTGTGAACAATACCCAGGTTTCTTGGTCTATTTAAAAGGTCTCTGCTGGGGTTCTTACTTTGTCATTTTTTACCACCACACATAATATATAAAAGGTGCTTTATAACTAGAATCCTTCGGGGCATTTGTCACGATCTGTGACAGCTCTTGTTCTTTCTATCTTTCTTTTTTTTATGTCCCATGGCATATAGTAATTGTACCTCCGTCTGTCCGTACGTGGTTAACTTTGAATTTATCTTAAGTTACCTTCACCAATGACTTCATTACTTACACACGTACTTATCAATACAAAAGTTCACGATCTCTGCACGTTCAAACTATGGCTTCAATTTTCCAAGGTATTTCCCTTTATTACAACACTTTGAAAAAAGAAATGGTCAAGTTCGATATATCCTATCTGTAATAATTGCTTCATAATTTCTGCATTTACTTATCAAAATAACAATTATTTAATGTTTTTGAGTCGATTACTTATTTATCCGTGATATATTTGAAAGTTATCAAAATATATAGAGGATATTGAATGAGTGTAGTTTAATACTAAATTTATTGAACGAGTTGAATAAAATCATATTATGCGAGCCTCTGGCGTGCATAATATTGTTTTATTCAACGAGTTCAATAAATTTAGTATTGAATCTACACGAATATAATATTCTATTTATCACATATATAAAATAAAAACAGTAAACTGTTAAAATGAGTAATTTTTCAATGACGCGCCTATAGTGTAATGCTAACATTAGCGCGCTTTAACGGTCTGTTCATATATAAAGCGTAAATGACGTCACGTCAAAGTGTTATTACACTAGTGTAATATCTTTTTTATTAAATGGCTTTATTACACTCCTGCGCCGCGGTTTATGTGATAAAATGTAATACTTTTCATTGAGGAAACTAACTTTGAACTATTTTCCCCATGTTATATCTCAATTATATTTATGCCTAAAATTCCAAACATTGTCAGAGCTGTTTAGAGAAAACAAAGCTGCAAATATTGTATAACTAAGATTTTTAAACGTAACAAAAAGATGAAACTAACTTCAATTCATACAAACTACCAACCACCAAATATCGTCTCTATTTTGTTTTCATTTAAGAAAAACAAACATTTACTTCTACATTCAAAACTGCTGTTGATCTTTTTGATGACCTGCGGGAATATTTTAGTAACAAGCAATAACTGCCTTATGCATTGTGAAAAGCAATAATAGTCACCAGCCCGTAAGAATAAGAAAACGAACCAGCGTTGTAAGACAGTCGTTCGAAAATTTCGTAAATAAAATGTCATCTTACACAAAAGCAAACAATATTATTAACAATATATAATTGTATATATTATATCACGGTCCAATCCATTTTTAAAGTTATTTCGTTTTTTTTTTTTTTGTCACTGTGAAAATAGAGTCTTGTATGGTTAACTTTATCCAGCAAGTTGCATTTATATTAAATTTCGCCTAATTACACCATTAAGTTAATCATATCTTTCATATTGAGTTGGTGGATATATTCCATGGTCCTCTTACATTCTGTGGTGTAATGGGATTACTAGGATTGCGGTGAAGCTCATTGATTTAAAAATAATTTTATTCATTTTTGCACTTATTTTATTTAATCGTGGCGTATTTCATGTTTAATTATGACATGCCTGGGGAGGTGCTTTTCTTTCCGTTTAGGTATGGGTCATTTGGGTCGAGATCAAGGTCATAAAAGACAAAAATATCTTTTAACATATGTAATCCTTTTCTTTTGAAAGAGTATGTTATATTTCATGGGAATATAAATTGGGATGTATTCTTCCTTAACATAGGGTAAGTGTACATTTGGGTTACCAATCAACAGCGCAAAAATATATTTTTACAGTTTTGCCCATACAGCATTTATGTATTGACAGATGTCTCTCATATTTGTTATTTGTTACATAGTATTTTTCTTTCGGATCGAGAAGGGTTCAGTGGGTCAATGTCAACGGGTGCCAATAATAGATTTCTTTACATTGGCTTTTACGGTCTTGTTTTATTGACCGATGTCGCATATTTGGTAGAATGATAACTTGTTTGGTTTTCTTCCTTTGGATTGAGTAAGGGGTCAGTTTAGTCATAGTTATCTGTGTTGAAAATAGATCCGACACTTTTGCCCACACAAACTTTATTGATTGTAAGATTTCTCTTATATTTTGTGGAGAGATAACTTGCATGTTATTCTTTTAAGATATAATTTCGGTCAGTCGCACCATAGTGAAATTTTGTATTTACTTATTTTATTTTATTTTTCTGTTATTTTCTGAGTTTTGTTGTTGTTTTCTGATATATACGGCTTAACCTTAACATTTAGTGCTCATAATCTTTAGGTATAATTAAATTGGGTAATACAAAGAGAAAGAAACGACAATTGAAAGTTTCTGGTGGCTTCGAGACAATAAAGGGAATGCATCCGTGGCAAGTGACAATTCAACGGAAGGAAGAAGAATGGAGTCATTTGTGTGGTGGAACAATTATCAATGATAAGTGGATATTAAGTGCTGCACATTGTTTTGAGTAATCCTCATTTTTGCTATTTTCTTTCCGATAAATCAAAAGTTTCTTCTTTAGGTGAATCTTATCAGTTTTGCAACTATATATAAGTTGCCAATTTTCAGGTTATACTAAATGTCAAACATAGCTGCCGGTCTCTTTTTGCCTTGCCAGTTTTTGGCAAATTCAACCCATATGTTTAATCGTTTTAAAAAAACGAATACTATCAAAAATTGTTACATTATTTAATTTGTTTAAAATTTAATGTGTTTCTTTTTTATCTTTCCGAAGCTTGTATTTGGCATGACAAATTGGACTTTACCAAGGTAAATTGGTGTTTTGCCATGGGAAAATTATTTGCCTTTGCTAGTTGAACTTTGTCATGGCAACTTGTTTTGCGAATTTGGCATGGAAAGTTTGCAATCATCATCTACAACATTTTCACTATCATGACCCCGATCATAATCACTATTGACATCATTTACCCAATTATCATCATATTCAACATCATCGTTTCCTTCTCTATTCACGTTCTTGTTACTCATCATCCAAATAAAAGTAATAATTGTCATCACCTTATATTTATCTTAATAGTACCATAGTTTTCATAATTGTATCGGCGAATGTTCCACAACTGTTCGCTTTCTTACGTTTGGAGAAACGGTGTACTGTTACATTAACTGATAAGGGGGCATATGTTTTTTATATAGAAATAGTTTAGTTTGTTTCTACCGCGCACAGACGAATTCATTTATGTAGACAAAACTAACTATTGCGTTGCATTATAATCTCTGTACTGACCTGTCTTTTCCTAAAGAAATTATCCTTAGAGTGAGAATGATAGCATATAAATAGCCTTCCGTCAAAATTATTTTCACTATGTAAAACTGTCTCGTATAAATGGCACGTATAGTTTTGACATCTGTCGGTTAGGATATAATTCAGTTATTTTGGTCTTAAAGTAACATAATGCACATTCAAAGTGTAAATAGTGAAACATATACTAAGGAAGTTTGTCATATGATATCGAAAACAATTTTCATTATCAACTATTGGTGAATTGATTAATTGCGTCAAGGGCGACAATGTAAGCGACCACCTTCCTAATAAGTTAAAAATGTAGCATTTTGGACATAAAACGTTTCCGAGATGTTTTCCTTTTAACGGTCAATTTTTAACTTCAGGTACTGAAACCATGACACTTTAAAATTTCTTTATTTGATGTATATTATCGACTACTATGTGAACAAAAGTCAATCGTGGAACATGCCTAAATGTTTAGCTAGATGTATATGTTTGTTTAGAAGAGAGATAGAAGGAAATTTATGCCTAAAATATGTTTTTATTTTTATTTATCAAAATATCTCAAAATTATTTTTAGTACAGCTTTATAGGCTCCAAAAGGTTACGCATCGGATAATTAAAGGAAAGATTTGTTATCATCATGCCTTTTTTGCAGTTTCTATAGTTAAAACGATTTAGTGTTTTGTATGGAAGTCAAAATACAACTTTGTTTACATTTTCTTCTTTTATGACACATTTTTTTACATTAATCGCTTATTTCGTAAGGTTACAAGAAAATAACTTGTACCGAAATCATTATTTAAATGTTGTTTTATTCATGTTTGTCCTTCTTATTGTATTCAGTATTTTTTATTTCTGAAGCATAATGCGCCTTTAAACTATTTATTCCAAAATGAAGAAATAATGTACATACAAATAACAAAGAAACAAAATAGTTTTACATCACAAAACTTGATGACAATGAATGAAAAGTCCTCTATAGAATTCTTCTCCTTTGACAAATTATATGGTTTGTCTTAAAAGAATTGATAGTTAGGATATACTAGAAAGGGAATAAGTATTATTTTATAAATACAGATTATTTAGAGAAGATATAAATTTTCCACAAAGATATCTGAAATAGAGGGTTATATATAAAAGGAGAAAGGGGGGAAGAAAAATATTGTAGTATCATTAAGAACGCGTCTAAATAAATATTTTCGTTAAGAATGATTTTGTCTCCTCGAAATACTTCAGAACACGATTACTTTAAATGGTCATGTTATAGGTGTTAACGTAAATTTAACAGGTCTTCATATATACACACGCATAACGTGCAGTGGTTATAATAACTATATAATTTTATTATCATTTTTTATGGCTTTAAGTTTTGATTAACTGAAATACCATATTAGGACAGAAGAATGTTGTTTTCTAAAGTTGAAGTTTTAATTGAATAACGAATTTGCATTTTAAAAAAAGTATGTTCCTTTCACAAAAGATATAAGAAATAATTCAATGGTCTGAAGGAATTTCTTTGGTGGCAGCCCAAACAATCACAGCATAAAAACGTTGATAAATCTAAGGGGGGAAATACAGTACGCAGTTGTTCAGGACCTAACTACACGTATATTTAAATAAATTTTGTCAAGGAATCACAGCGTTTAGTATCTATTTGTTTACATTTTTAGCTCCTTAGCTTAGGTAAGGTGGGAATACGTGCAGGTCTAATTTACTTTCACTTAAGCAACTTAGAAACAAATATTGAGGACCTATGTTATTTTGTTTGTTAAATCTCATTTACTCAAAACAATGTGAACAATTATTATGCATTTAACAATATTGTTTCTTGTATTTTGATAGATCTGTTTGTAAAAGCCTAAGTGTTTAATTACCATACGGAATGTACAATAAAGATGTTGCCGGATAACAGATGTTATAATAATTGATAAAGAAAAAAACATGTTGAAAGTTTGTTATGTTACGGTTTTAGAAAGATAATAAAAATAGATATTAACACAATAACATAATTATGATAATGATAGACGTGAATATTCAATTCTGTGAATTCACTTAATTTTATACATCACTTAAATGCAAAATATCACATCTAATGATTATTTGATTGTACCTTATTTCATAGCGCATTTATAGAGACAGACAATTAAAATATGCAAAATAAACAAATAAATTAATGAATAAATAAATGAAATATAGATAAAAAATTAAATGAATAAGTTCAGAAAATTGCCATATTATATCATTATAACATATTTGTTTTGTCTTAACACCCGATAAGCATCGGACGTGTTCTTAATTAACACTTGAAATTCATATACAAAAAATCAAGTGTCAATTCCTTTGAATTGGCTAGAAGTCTTGCTCAATAAAAATATCTGAATAAATCATTACCACTCTCACCGATTATAATAAATTAGCTAAATTTACATATGTTTTACATTGTATCTGTTTGTCCATATTACATTCATACATAAGGTACTGCACGGCTTATTATCTCACATCTTATGAAATATTACCAATGCATTTCCAGCAGCATCACGTGTTCCGATTGAAAAAATTATTTGATCCAATGTTATCAAAATCTTAAAACTTAAATCTTAAATTTTTTACAAACAACATGAGAGGTTGAAAAGGGACCCCATTAAGTTGCAGACCTGTTAAATAATGTATCAATTGTAGATAGATTTCTTTTTTTTCATTTTGTTTAAGCGCGTAAAAATATAGGTTGAATTTGCCAAAAAACTGGCATGGCAAAAGGAACTTGCAGCTATTATATGTTCTTAGATATCACTTATTCATACAAGAATTGAAAACATACGCATTAAACTATAATTGTCAAAAGAAATCATTTTTGCATAAAAATTGACATTGACATTAAAATGTACATTATTGGAGACGGAAAAGTAAGTGTAAACGTATTCAATCATGTTTTGTGGTGAAGACGGGTTTACCGCGTCCAAATGGAATTACGATAAACCGAGCTTACGTCAAACTTGACAATATTTTTTTAGGTGTATTTACGTTGGAAAATTGTCACCAGACTTTACATTGGTATTCAGTTATTGTTATGTCCAACATAATGGCCATTTAACGTACGTTACTAAACAAAAAATGTTTACAAATGTATACATGTTATTGCAAGATATAACCGTTTTTATTTTAACGATGCCAGTTCTAAACGGGAAACCATTATTTTGACTTAACCATTAGCGAAACTGGACAACGAAACGCACTTTGATAAAGCAATAAAGCACATAATAAATCGCAAATGTAATAAAACTATCGCTTTAGCATTGTTTACCGAGTTCCATTTCCGAGCACATCATCATTATAGGCAAGGTCAACTTATTCGTTTTAATGCGTTGTTAATCGTTTTCCGATGTATAACTGAGACAGGTTCAGTGTTATTCGGGACCAGTCCAATGTCATTTGATAGACAAACGTTTATTACATTCATTCTGTGCAAAAATCCTGCGATACTACCAGACGGGGAAAAGTGTGTTTTGTACCAAGTAGGCTCATTCCTGCGTTCTCATAATTTTTGTACTTGATTAAGTAGAAAAATCATCTTTATGGTCAAATAAGGCTGATTGGCAAATTTCGCCATACGAGTGGAACCTTTTGCAAGGTAAGCTGTAGTTTAAAACCTTTTACAAAAGTAATTTTAAAGTTTTCTTTGAAAATAAATTGCATGATAGATGTATCAGATTCATTTAATTTCCACATAGTGATATTTATCAATATTAAATGCTTACACTACGAGAGATGTTCAAATATGAATGCAACACGGTCAATTGGAAGAAGTGCTTAACAAAGAGTGTCAAAATAATAATATCAATCCTTCAGAATAATCACCACCATGTGATATAAAAAGTTTAAGTGTTTCTTATCTAATTTTTAAATGCGTTTAATTATCTTGCTCAGGCACTGGAAAATAACCGACCTAGAGCATTTGTTTTTTCTTCCAGCAAGGTGTCTTTTGGGCCTCATAAATAGGACAAAGTAACACGGGGCAAGATCTGACGAACAAGGGGAGGTGAGAAAGCTCGATAACCCTTTTCAGATTTAGATATTCTCGAACAACGGCCATTTTGCGTGACGAAGATTTGTCATGCAGCAACTTGACACCACAGAGAGCAGTTGCTGGTCGACGTTTTTGAAATATTTCTTAAATTTATTAAGAACTTTGCCTTTGTAAAACTTGGCATTTACAGATTTACCCTTTGGTATGGCAATTTGAATGGCAGGACCTTGATTGGTAAAAACAATTACATACATTTTTGACGCTCATGATGCGTTTTTCTACGCAAGGTCTTGACTTCCATGGGTTGCCCATATTTTGTTTCTTTATGTATCTTTCGCTTACACTCATTAAAGTGAACGCAAATCTCATCGCCAATGATGATATTTGTTTGCGAGAGATCGATTGTTGTATCAAGGGAACTGTTTCAACAATTGTTAGGAGATTCTTACCCGAGCAGGTTTTCCTATTTTGTAAGGAGATGGGTATCTATCTGGCACATATCTATCTCATATTAAATCACTCACGTAGCGGCCCCTACAGAGATACCAACGCAAATAGCTATATACCAGTTGTAAATCTTGCATCAATAGCAATGAAATTCTATTCTTTACTTTTTCAACCATTATTGGCGAAGTTGCATTTTTCGGACGACGTGCATGAGGTACATCTTTTACTGAATCCACACCACTTTGTAATTTCTTACACCACCATATGACAGATGAAAAAGAAATTGCATTGTTCCCATAAACACGACATATTTCATTAAGGATGTGTTTTGTCTGTTTACCAAGAATACAGCAGTTCTTGGTATAGGGCCATAATTGGTCAGTGAAATGAGACCTTTTCCAACCCATTTTAGCTTTAGTTTACACGACTGGATAGCGTTAATCAGCTGTTGTCTAATCAAGACTAAACTTATTCACACATGTATTGTATCCATTGAGAGCTCACACAACCATCTATGCGATACATGTACAAAGTGTGTGCATAACCTGGTTAAACGCGAGATATTCGCCTAGTTGCATTCACCCCTCGTACAGACTCTGTAAGGTTATTAAAGTCTAAATGGGGCCTCCGAGTAATCTCAGACAGTCAGTTTTTGTATTACTATTTATATATATAATCTATATAGTGTTTTGTTTTTTCACCAAGCATTACGAAATAATGCTCATTACAGTTTATGCAATTTCAACCTTTTTGAAGGAATGATAACGTACCTTTTTGAAATGAAAAATTTGCAATCTGTAAATACCTTATTTTTAACAAAAATATACATAAGAAACAACAAAACATTTTGTACACATTAACGTGAACAAATATTTACTATTTGATTATGATAAATGAATTATCACAAAATGAAAATAACATGTTAATATGTTTCAGGTTATATGACTACTTAAATGATTGACAGATATTCTTGTCAGGGGCAAGCTGTGTTTTCTGTGACATAACAAGGTGGTATACATTTTCACTGATCTCTCTTTTGTTTGATGAAATAATTTTAAATAAATAATAGCATAATATAACCAAATATTCTGCTTCAGAACGAATTGGTCAAAAAAGTGAATTTGAAGGAGGAAAATATTAAATCAAGGAGAACCTTGGTACGACTCTTCAGGAAGTGCAAAGGTCATGTTGCTGAGGAAATCAACAGAGTTTCTATGCATTTACATTCTTACCATTAAGCATGCAGAAAGAGTCAAAACAGGATTTTGGACATGTTAGCAAGTCTTACTGAATGAACTTTTTATGACAATTTGGTACACAACAATCATCGATATATTATATATAATTGTTCATCTGGTGTACCAGCTTTCTTTTCTACAATTCATTACACAACTAATTTTAAATGCTTGCACCTATGTCAAGTTCACATAAATAAACATGAATGTGTGTGTGTGTGTGTGTGTGTGTGTGTGTGTGTGCGTGTGCGTGTGCGCGTGTGTGTGTGCGTCCACTGTCATATAACATAAATGTTTGTTCCATATTATGCGCATATTTAGCAATTTGTACACTTTCCTGTGGGACTGTCATTGAATAAAGCTATATCATTGATTTTCAATAATTGATTCAATATAGATAATATTTGTTTTCCTGGCTTTTTTTTGTCAGAAGAATTATTTGTTTTGGCTAGCGTGAACCATGTATTTACTTACAGAGGGAACTTAACAAAACATACTTTCTTTCAGTATTTTCTATTTGTGATGTCTAAATTAAGCATGCATTTCACCTTGAAAACAAGATAATAAATGTATTTAACTGATTTCTTCTGTACTAATTATTTTGTTTGATATGCATGCATTTAAATATAGATAATATTGGACTTTCAATATATTAATGATGCATTTGTACTTTTTCATTGAAGCAAACAGCTCTTCAATGGACGAAAAGGCAGGTTGTGATTTACGTAATTATATCAAGTCCATGATAGATACTGTTTTTTTCATGTACATGTATGTGTCAGTAAAATAAATTGAAATATCCAATTTTCAAAACCTTAAAATATGTTTTTATTTTCGCATTTTATTAGTACAATTCAGGGAACTGTGTTAGACTGTAAAACTTCTTAATTTGCATTTTGATTATTGAAACGAATAAAATTCGTAAAAACATTGAGTAGTATTTTCTTTTCCAACGCATAGGTTATGGTTGAAATAGTTCATCAACCTAACATGATCAACTATTATCTATTAGTCAGTTTTAAAGTTCTAATTTTCAAATTCTTATTCAGCCAATCTAATTATCGTCTAATATCTCTCTACAAGGATTTGGGATTTGTAAGTTCATTTGTGTGTCCTCAGTATTTCACTGAAAAAAACCCTAAATCCTTGAATGTACGACACGATTTGAAAAGTGTTACGCAGAGTCACAAAATATGATAAACAAGATCAACAAGGAAAGGCGGCGTTCAATGAACGCAACCCCCATATGACCCAGCAACGAGAACCAATGGCAAGAAGCCCAGGCGGACCCCAAACAAAAACAGGACAGGGCAAAGACAGAGCACGGACAGGTTAATCATTAAATGATATATAATTTGTAACTGATTAAGAATTCAAAGAAAATATTAATAGGCCCACAAAGGGGAAGGGGACAGGAGACCGGGGGAAGGGGGGGGGTAATCAAAGAAATAAAAACTAGAGGCAATGGGGAAGATAGTTACCGTAGACGAGAAAACAACAAGGGACACAAGCAAAAGTGTCACCAAAACAGTATGAAACAACATAGACATACATCTGAGGAACACAGTGGGGCGCCGCCTTGAAACGGTCAGCAACATAATAATGACTGCTGGGGAGTTTAAACCGGTTAATGGTGCACCAAACATCGCTCTTAGCCCCAACATGTTCCTATAAACGAAACAGTGTAAATAAAATGAATCCCCGCCAAGTGAAATTCTAACAGTTGTCATGGTTACAAAAGGTTAAATAAGTAAAACACTAAAATGATCATGTAGAAAGATATAAAAGTAAACCCAATGACCATAACAAAAGTACTCAATGTCCTAAAGGAAGACAAGAAAATCACCTACAAGGGCCCGACGAAGAAAGGCAGAAGACGAACATTAAGACAATTCAGTCCCAAAGGGCTTTACGAACTATCCATCATAGAGTCTCCCACTTGGTCCGTCAGATGCAATCAAAAGATGAAAGCGTAGTGTCCAACTGTAAAAGGGTTGAACACTAAACATGCAGTATGTCTTAAAATAGTAGGGTCATAACCTCTTTTAATAAAACGTTTAATGATTTTAGTAAAAACAGCAGAAAAATTACCATGACCCAAAATCTTACGAAGTTTGTAAATCACATCGCCATAAAAACCAGGCTGGCTAATCCCTTGTCGCAGAAGAGTTTTTAAATCACTATTGAATTTAGAAATTAAATCAAAGTTACGATTGTAAAATTTAGTAAACTATTTCCGTAATTTATGATAGCGGTAGCCCTGTTTTAGAAGCTTGCTGGTAATAAAAATATTCCGCTCGTTGAAATCCTTTACGTTGCTACAAGCTCTAGCGAATCTAATTAACTGAGAAACATAAACCCCGTAAGATGTTGCATGTGGTACGTCTCCATCTAAATGTGAATAATTAACTATACAAAAGTCAAAGTCATCTCTTTTATCATAGATTTTCGTGTGAATAGAATTGTTGTTGATGGTAATATGAAGATCCAAAAATGATGTACTAAAATTTGAAGATTCGTTTTATTAAGTTGTAGTTCACAAGCCTAATGTTTTGGATTTGAAGATTAACATTATGTCACAAACAGTATGCAAAGTTTAAAGAAAATAATGTTGACAGTAGCATTTTGCTTAAATTAACAAAACTAGACTAACTCTGATTTGAAGAGATCTAAAACAGACTTTTTATTATTCTAAAGTATATTCTGCACAACCATATATATCGAATTACAGGCAACATCTTATTTTCCTTCCTTTTGATTCATGTATTCGTTACTACTGTACTCAATGACATCAAAACAATGAATCTTGACATCTTCTTATTAGCATTATCATGAAAATAAACTTACTACATGCAATAAATGTTTATCTTTTCTGGTTTTATATAGCGATTTCGAAAAAAGAAAACTAGATTTGAAGGACTTACGAGTGATTGTTGGAGTTCATGATCTTACTAAACATGATGAATATGAAGACATATTTTATATTGAATATATTGTCAAACACTGGAATTACAGTGGTAAGAATTTCTTTTTCATAGTAGCTCAGTGGGCAGAAACTTCAGAGCAAGAACATTAATATGAAAAAGTGATATGCACATATTTTACCAGAAAGGGCAGTGTCTTTTCTGCACATCTAATAAACTATGTTAGTTTCATTTTCAAAAAGTCATTCAAACAATCATATCTAAAATTTTCGATTTATACAATATCTTGATTTCATGTAGATGTCTCTTACTGCAATTGAGTTATTTTCTTGCAAACAAAAAATAGGAAAATTTAAAATGGCGCCGACAAATTCCCTTCATTTGATTAAGTGAATTTTCTTTGAAACAAATTTGATGAAATAATTTGATATATACTAAACCATTCTATTTTTATTCAGTTATCTGTCCCCTGAAAGAAAGTTTGTTTCATTCTCTTAAGGCGTAGATAAATTGAAATCAAGTAACCAATACAATCTTCATTTCAAATTTTTTTTTTTGGTACTTTATTTCATCTATATTTAAATATACAAACTATAATATCTTTTTTTAATGTCTATTCACTTTCGTCTAAAATGGCTTATTACTCGAAGAAATTTTTTTTTATCAATTTGCAAACGCAGCTATAAAAAATAAGTGAAACCATTATTTTCACAATGAGAGGAAATAAACTGACCAACCTAAATTTAAAATCAAATAAGGTAATTAGCACAGTAAAATATCCTTGAAAATGACAAAAAAGAGCACAAAAGTCACTATAAGAAATGTATTAAAAGGGGGAAAGTGACAAGCACGAGTATCGTGTTTAATGTTGAATCATGCAAATTTTTCGTAAATTCTCTTCAATTTTAGTACATCTCTAATCTATTTCTCATTTTCAATTCTGAACATGATTTTAAAATCTAATATTTCCTTTTTACACTGATTTATTCTGTATTTTATTTTTTCATTGCAGAATTCAAAAGAAGCTACGCTATCAATGATATAGTGCTACTGAAATTAAAATCATACATTATCTTCAATGATTTTAAACAACCAGCTTGTTTGCCCGAATCTTCTGATTTATCTGAAACAAAATGTGAGGTTTCAGGATGGGGAAAGGAGAAAGAAAATGGTAATAATTATTTAGTCAAAGCATATTATAAATTAAAGATCAGAAAACTAAGATTTTTTCCCAATCTCTAATTAAGGCAATGTTTTAAATTTGTTGAAAATAAGGAAAGCAAATGCGACAATTTATCAAGAAGTATATTTTACACAGGTAGTATAACTGATACGTTAAGAGCAGCACAAGTAGCGATCATCCAAGAACACGATTGTCGTCTTACATTAGGCAAAGATTATCCCATTGATTTTGGAAAAGTGATATGTGCTGGTGATGACGGTGCTGATACATGCCAGGGAGACTCTGGAGGTCCTCTCATTTGCGAAATAAACGGCAAGAGTACAATAATAGGAATCACATCATGGGGAAAGGGATGTGGTCGAAAAGAAGCCCCTGGTGTCTACACAAAAGTTTCAAAATATTTGAAATGGATAAATAATCAAATTTCTAATCACCATTTCGAAGAAGGTTTGTGCAATATTATTTTTTTCTAAATTAAAAGCTCAATGACCCGAATGAAGGAATCCCGTAGTATAATAAAAGAAGTATGTCCCGTTGACGGTAAAAGCACCATTTGTTTTCAAAGCAAGAATATTGAAATATGAACATTTGAAATGCCATTTCGATTGCTTTTAACTGTATAATGTTTTGGGGAGGTATTTTGAAATATTAGTAGACGGTAGCTTATGTGTTTTCCTTCTAGATGCCTCCTGCTTTAAGCTTGATGATATGAATTCTTTTTATAATTTCTTGAATATTTCTAAAGCAACAATTTTTAGTTTCTTGTTTGTTTATTTGAAAAGACTTCCATTGGCGAAAAATGCTGTCCCAAAATGTCGAGAACAGTCACTGTAAACAACAGCATAACACTAAGCCTAAATTAATCATAGACACGTGTATCTATATTAGTGTTATCTAAAATAAGAAACATAATTGCATGTGAGTATACATAAACTGAAATTTTAAGCATGTATTAATGCAGCACTGAGGTGTGTGTGGATGGCCCGTGTCACGAATTGTCATTTTATTAACGTAACACAATGTAAGTGGTCGGTGGTGTTACAAATCTGCCTCATGTATTAACCGTTGTCTGAAACTGTAAGGCGTAGTTTCTTCTCTTACTTCATTATTGCGAATATAAGCAAACTAGAAATGGCGACAAACGTGACCTAGCAACTGAGTATCAAATTTGCTATACGACACATATGTCCATGTTAAAACTGTAAAACTCGTATGAGTATAAGTGTAATAAGAAAAATGAAATAGGTGATGGGGAAATAAAGCAAATGTCTAATGTCTGTAGTTAAAATTGAACAAAAAAACATTATGAAAAACATAATTGATAGAAACAGACATCAAACAGTTCACGAAATCCCAAACAAATTCAGATCGTAAAAGAAAAATAACACTGCTGAGAAGACGAGATGTGTAGGTATGTACTAGTACTAGTTTTGACAGATGGAACAGGAGTAATACTGACCGAATGTCAGAGAATGTAACATAGTAGTTAAATAACTCATTCTTTGTTATCAAATTAGATGATATGGTGCTGCCTTTTTGGCAAATTATCTCAGCAAGGCGGATTAAATTAAAGTAAAATGTTTCAAAACCCATCGAGAAGTTGTATTTAAATTCAGCGCAAACTGCAAATGTATGAAGGATAAATGGTTTACCAACAATTGGATAACCTAGAACTGGGCATTAAAATGTACATAAAGCATAAATCTAAAACATAAAAATAACGAGAGTCTGCACATGATGGAAAATAAAAAAGTGCAATAAGAACATGAATATATATATTAAAGATTTAAACTAATAAAAATATCCCAATATGTTATTTAAGTACATTAGAAATAGGCTTGCACAAAAATTTTACGCAACGGTATACATAGCATTGTGATAATAAGAACTTGCACAGTTGTTCCTTGAATAAAAATGTAAATTGATATGGCTTCAACATTCTGATAAATTTTAGAGTATGCCGACGACATTGAATCCGGGTTGATGGAGCTTGATATGATTGTAGATAAAAGTGTCAAGACGCCTTCAAGGTAAGACTGCAAAATTTCTTCATAGTCATGTAGTATTTACAATACACACACAAACGAAGTAGGTGTGAATATTTTAGTCACCATGTCGGTCGGTCCACTTCATCTTTTCCGGACGATAACAAGAGTTTTGAATGAGCTATTGTATTCAGAATTGGTATATTACAACATTATATGAAGAACAAGATTGGGAGTGTTTTTGAACCCCTGGGCCCGTGTTCACTAAGAAAAGATCAGGATCAAGTGATCCTGATTTTATTTTCATTGTTTAATGTTACTAAAATTAATTGTGTTGTTGAATAAAATTGTAAATATTCAAAATGTAAAAAACTGCTGATTTGCATAGAAACCAAACTATTGTTGGATAAAATCAACAAATAAAAAAACAAATACAAAAATATTCGAATCAAAATAACAATAAATTTATTCTAAAAATTCATAAACTTGCTATTTCAAGTCCAGTTTTATCAAATTAATATTAGATATTTAATCTATGAGGGTAAACAATGAAGAATATTTTATTTTTTAAATTTGATCCTGATCTTGATTCTTATCCTTAAATCTTTGTGAACCAGAAGAAAAGATCAGGATCAAATGATCTTGGTTTTATTTTCATTGTTTTAAACCTTTAACTTGTCGTATTTTGCTAGAAATTAATTGTACATGTTTGAATTGTAAAAAATGCTGATTTGCAAAGTAACCAACCTATTTTGGGATAAAATAAAATAAAAGCAAAACAAATAAAAATAATCTGATAAAAATAAGAATCAATTTTAGAATCAAGATCAATATTTGGATCAACTATAAAATGCCCATATCTCTCTAAAATCGCAAATGTTAATTCTTTAATTTCTTGATCCTTACATCTTTGTGAACTCGGGGACTGGGGTCAAGGGCAAGAGAACTTTAAATAAAATTAGAAAAAATGGTTTCAGAAATCAAATAGAGCCAGGAATGACATAATGTAATAAAACCTTGTTTATAGGAAGCTTGTATGAACTCAATGTCAAAGTCACTGTTACTCAAATAGAAAATTAATTACTGGACAATAACTAAAGACTGGAAAAAGCTATTAGTATTTAAATTTGGTATAAAGCATTCCTTTGTAAAAACCAAGTTTGGGATAGCTTTTGTACCCCTATGTTCAAGATCAAGGTCGTTATGTTACTAAAAATTGGAAAATGGTTTCCGAACAATAACTATAGTAAGGAATGAGACTTTGTAATCAACTTGAAATAAAGCAACTATATATGAAGACCCGGATTGGGATTGTTTTAAATCCCCAAGGGTTCAAGGTCAAAGTCACTGTTACTCAAAATAGAAATTGGTTTCCGGACACAAACTCGAGGAAAGAGTTATGTATTGTTATTAAACTTTGTAAAAAATCAAATATCTGTAGAACCTTAACTTTGGATTACTTTCGGACCCCTAGGTCTAACGTCACTCTTGGTTTCTTTCCAGTTCTTTTTACAGAGATAATGGTTAACAGATGTTTATACTCTTTTAACAAAGCAATTTATTGTTCTTTTAAATATTTACTTTTCAAAAAAGTAAAGGTGGCGGGTTTGGATATAGATCACCTTAGGTGATAGCTCTTGTTTATATTATTTTGTTGTTTCTTTTTTCTGTCTGGATTTAAAAGTAAACATCGTCGTTGTTAAATCACAATTTTATCGGAGTAAATATGAGACTGTGTATGACCGAAAGTAGCCTCAGAAAATAATTTATGGAAATTAAGCGCTGAATTTGTTTGGAAATACATAAACATTTATACACATCATTAAATTTATGACTATTACCAGGTTTCAAGTACAAAAAAGGCCATGACATCGATATCGATAAAAATGACTTTATTGTGTTGGTGGAAGTTGCATAGAAACCTATCTATAAATTTAATGCACATTTAAATGTTGAAATATGCTTGCACAATATATGCACTAAATATGTCAACACAATAATGTATACAATTCATTTGCCAAACTAATATAATTTTCATATTTGTATAACGATCTAGCTCAGAAAGTTTCCGTGCAAATTTTAACCAAGACGAAACAAGACGCTGGCCGACAGAAATACACTATCAAATTGGCGACGAAATGAGTAAGTTTGTTTACGTTCTATGGTCCTAATTTATCACTTATGATATACAGAGATGTTAATGGACATGTTATGTTTATTCAATACAACGGAAGTATCCGAATTAAAACCTCTTGATGTCATTTTTCATAAATCATTTTTTTCGTAGTGTAAATCTGAAATTGTTAAAGTAAAACATTATCCATGTTACGAAAAAAGCAGTTTATGTGCGCATGTGTATGCAAACCTTCTTTTTTACATTTGAAATACCTCGTTTGCATACAATCTTAACTTCTTACATGAATAACCGTTAGATAAACCAGGGAATTACCCATGCTTTTTTTTTGCACTTATTTTAGCAAACACAATTTATTCTACGTCTTAAACATATAAATGCTACTTTTATTGTCTGTAGATTATTTCTCAATTTTTATGCTATTTATAAACTGTTACTATATCATTCTTAGGTCAATATTCAAATGTTAAAATCTTTGTTTTGTAGTAAACTTTTGTTATACAAACTATATGACACACTGAATGAAACTAATGAATTGAAAGTATATCAGGTTGTTTTCATGGCCGGCGAGTTAAAACGGTTTAACCAAACTTACGACCGATATAAAAGTGGGAGAAATAAATGCTTTTGTTGTTGCCCTAGCTGCCAAACGTCTTTATTTTGTAAAAGTTGGCGGGACCGTTTTCTAGGAAAGAGACCTGTCATTGTAGCTGATTAGGGCATCTCCCTCTTTTTAGTTTTTTTAGATACTGAGATTTTATAACATTGCTCTTTGTCCCGTGGAAGTAAACTTATTAAAAATCCGTTTTTGTTAAGTTAAAATGTTTAATTCGTCATTAATCGGTGCTATTAGTTTAAGTTACCTTAAGCCCCAAACCTTTTCCTATGAAAAAGCACAATTAATTTAGGACTTCAATTTTGCTTTGAATTTTCGTTATTCAATCAAACTTAATGTTTCGCTTTCTCCTGTTTAAACCCAGCATTTATTTCGTGTCTTGCTGGGTAGTCCTGTCTGACTGGACGTTATCTGGTTGCTGCTTCCAAAATAAATTCTCTGAATAATGCTGACGTTTTGCATAAAGGTTGATAAAAAGCCTTAAGTCTTGTCTTTTCCTTATTTTAATGACCGATGCCATAATCTGTAAATTCAAACGCTTTCTAAATTGTATCCATAGTATCTAATCGAATGAGTGTGCTTTCGTATTTTGAACTTTGATTCAAGTAGATCCTGTTTTCCAATAAAGTAGCGCACACTCGTTCACTTAAAACACCAATGATTTGTTCACAAATGCTAATTTTGAAATGTGCATTTACTTAATACTTGAAAGCAAACAAGTGATTGTTATATATCATTATTTTTTGTTGAATGCATAAATAAGTGACTGGTTTAAATTGCACCATAATTTAAGTTAATATTTGTAGCTTTTGTTGCGTTTTTTACTTTAATATTTTTAAAAATATAACTCTTTACGTCCGTTTCAACAAAAATATCCTAGTGACATAATCCATAACTAGGCGTGCACAAAAATAACGTTTACTTACATTTGTATTGTGGATTGCTGTCACCCTGCGCGGTGCCCATTTTATAATACTTTAGGGAACTTTAAATAAAGACCATCGTTAGTAGATCTTAAACAAATATACCATAATTTTCATCTATTAATTAAGTCTGCTTTGTATCAATTGGTTTTCTGTGTCAATGTTCAAACGCAAAAAGCTTAGTTTCTATGTCGAATTTCGGGAAATAAGTTGTATGTCATATTTAATGTAACTTATTAATTGAACATACATAACGTACTTTTTCTGAATATGGGGCTTTAAAACAGCAGAGTCGAAAGTGTTCTGAATTTGAAAATGGTGAACGAGTGCTAGATATATGTTGTATTGCTGTTTATGTGATATATATATAATTGTAGGTAGCTGAATCTTTTTTTATTGTTTTACCATGATAAAGACAATTTTATTTGTTCTAAAATCTGGCACATTGTCGAACTTTATCTCAAATATTTGTTTATCATGGATATTCATCATGTCTGAAGTTTGTATATTTATTTGTTTTTAATTCAGGTAAAGCACAAGAAAATGCAATCCGAAAGGCAATTCCTGTTTGGCAGAAGTACACATGCCTCAGTTTCCATGAAAACAAACAGGCGTACAACAGAATAAAGTTCAAGCTTGTAACAGATAACATGTACATATAAAGTTTAATATGCATTTAGTATTTCTGGCCTAGTTTTACCAATTATTTTATCAATAACTACTATTAATTTTTGTTGAATACTTTCTAAGACATTGCTTACATTAATAAATATATTCTTTAATACAAATATACAATTGTTCGCTCGCTCACAGGCAGTATTTTGTCATTTCATGTCAATTATGAATCATTTGACCCTTTAAACCGACATGGTATTTTGCCTTCATTTCACCAGTCTTAAGTGTAGTGAAGACCTAATAAACACCATCTAAGAAATATCACTAGTGACAATAATCATTCAATTTTTTTTTAAAAATCAGTTATTTAAATATATTTATCATGGCTGATCACTGAATGTAAATCAATAACAAACTGATATTTATTTTAATTCATTTGATGTTATCTTATAAAATGTGTAAAATATACATTTTTCAAATAGGTGCGGGTCAGAAGTTGGAATGAGCCAAGGATTGCAGCCTATTTACCTTGGGGAAACCTGCTTTAGTGTATTCTATTACTAACTATAAAATAAAAAAAAATGAAAAACAAAAATATTGCTAAAAATGTATGTTAAGTAGTTCAAATAACAAAGGTTCAATGATCATGCAATTGAATAAGTATTCATTTTTAATCATATAAGATTACTTCATACATGTATATATGATTGCACGGACAGATAAAAACTATTTTGCTCCTTAAACAAATAAATGCATATGCCTTACAGTATTTCTTGTCGGTGTAATGAACTTACCGTAAACTATTAAAATACAATATTTGTTTTACGAAAACAAAATGTTACCAGATCAATGATTCGGATAATATAGAAAGATATAGCCGTTGTATCAACTGCAATATTCCAAAATTGTTTGAAGATCAAAAAGGGAACATAAATGCGTCCTGTAAAAGATATTATGTCATTTATTGATTAAGTCTATGTAATTAAAGAATATCTGCTTGAATGATAAGCGCATTTTGTCTTCCATACTAAGATTGCGGCGCAGTGTCAACTTTACTCTCACAAACTTTATGAACAGCGGCACTGTGGGTGCTGCATTTTCTTTTGTAAAGCAGCTAAAGATAACTGCGCGTAAGATGTCGCAATTTGTCTCGCATACTTACAAAGACAGCCGCGCAATGAATGCCATATTTCCCTTACAAAATGAGATAGTTACCCGCGTAGTGAGTACCTCATTTCTTTCGCAAAATCAAGAATGAAATCTGCACTGAGAGAACTGCACACTCACTTCTTAAGTGAGAAATATAGCCATAAAGTGAGAGTTTCAATTGTCTGTTGCAAACAGAGATAGATAGCAGGATAACGAGTGCGCTTGTTTTCTTAAGTTAAATACCGTATACCAAGTCAATAAATAAAGATTGCAGACTCCAAAATGTAAACAGCACAACTAATACGCGACCTGAGCCTAGCATATGTTTGCGCTCTTGTTTCGCTTGTTGACCCGAGGCCCAACACTATAATTCTCTCACGACTAAACTTGTATCAACATCGTTACTTTCTGGAGACCAAATATGGCAGCCAAATTTAAATATTTATATTGTAAATTATATAGAATAGGAAATGAGGGTAACAACACACTGTGCAACTTGGTTATAGTTTTATTACAATTTAAATGTCTTTTAAGACAGCTGACGAAAGTATGCTCGAGTATTCAAAAGCATGTACATTGTTTGTGTACCGGCTTGACAAGCGCTCAAAGCAGAGCCAGGAACTCTTTTCGTATAACTTGGTCAGAACGCAAAAAATACTTTAGATTTTAATTAAATGTTGATTTGCATACAAAATTTTTGGAATGAATAGTAAGCACTGTCACAAATGAGTTTAAATTTTTGGAGTGACAAATAAACACTGAGATCAAATGTTACTTAATTAGTGTAATGTTGTAAATGTAACAAAATTTTTGAAGTGAATATTGTTTAATGTTCAGTTATACAAATGCATCACATGTGCTTATAAGATACATTTCTATGAAAATGAAATATTCATTTCAGACAGAGATAATTGTTCATGAAATAGGACATGCCTTGGGATTCTACCATGAACATAACCGTTGGGATAGGGATGACTACATTAAAATACACTATGAAAATATTGAACCCGGAAAACAAATACATTTTCAGAAAGAAAATAATACAGTTTTCGACACTAATTATGATTATATGAGTATTATGCACTTAGGACAATATGTAAGTTTTAACGTTTCATTGCAATTCATTCTTTATAATTGAAACAAATATATACAATACATGAATGAAATATTCATGCTACGTTTGATTCGTTTTATTTAAATGCTGCCTTTTGTTGTTGTTGTTTTTTTAGTGAAAACACTTTTCGATTTGTTCTTCATGACAAAAAATAATCTAGTTTGTTGTTGGAAATACCCTTTAAAAATAATCAATTGTATTTTGTTCGTTATTATAGAGGTTTCAAACATTTTTTATAGTAACGTTATATTGTTTGACCGTTTGTATAACATGTATTTATATTTCTGTCGGTTAAATTTCTTGCGTATCTGACTGTTTTCTACAGTTTACTCGGGTCCAAGAAAACCCTGTTTAACACCTCTTTTGTAACACCAAACCAAAAATAAAGTCAGACGCATGTTGATGATTTTGATCTTGTTTATCATATTTTATGATAAGTTAATTGCTTTCTAAATATTTAAATGTTTATATGTTTAAATAAATACATGGCTTAAAGGATAGTTATATAATGTCAGAAACTCATTACTTATCCTCATAATACAATATTCATTTATAATCATATTTTGATACACGATGACGTTCTTAATGTGATTATAAATTATGATCTTTGTTCGCTTATAAAATGTAATAATACAATAAGTATAATTATGTCTTTTTCTAGGAAATAAATAATGTTTTTGCTTTTCTGAGTAAGATGCTTTTTATTTAATTATCAAACACATCTGTTTTCAGATTTTCTCAAGGAATAAATCAGCAAATCTTATCACAATAGAAACAACGAATGATAGGTTTCAATCTAAAATAGGAAAGGCCAAACATCCGAGTTTTCAAGATTATAAAACTTTGAATGTTATGTATAAATGTGCAGGTAAGTATGTGCAGTTTTGACTGAATATGACGTCATCTACATTTGCTTTTCTGAAATATAAATCAATCTGGCATTCTACGAACAAAGAATTTTTCCATTAACTAATTAAACGTTGTACACATATAAAAATGTATATTAATGCACTTTATTTCAGTAACGAACCTTTTTTTTCCAAATATGTACCATAAATGATAATGATGAGTTTTTCTTTTAACATTAATCAGGCGTTCAATACGTTGAATGGCTAACTACTTGTATAACGGTTTGTTTCATGCCATTTGCGTTATACACTCTCAAACACATGCCAATACAATAACCATATTGTACAATGGACAACAAACCTGATATTCGAGGGTACATTAAAAGTTGCATTTTGTTTAATATAGCAGTTACATAGAAGTATAATAAATTATGCGGCATATATTGTCGTGAGTTCATTTCAAAGCGCACAATTTTACGTGGATTAAAACTTTTAAAGCTGATAAATTGTCTCTTAAGATGATCTTGTTAACTCCATAATAGGCACCGGAAGTGTAAATGCATTTTTTACTGAATTGAATCATGTTTGTACATGACGTTAGAAATGTTTTGACTGACTTGTCCGTTAAACCTTAATATACCAGCTAAGGACTATACCTACATATCATCACGGATGTCTATTAGTAAATCTAAAATAATATGTGATTCATAATTTATTACTTCAAACACTGCTAAATCATGTCCATAGAAAAGATTTCCATTTTGAGATTGAGACGGTAAAAGTAAGTTTGTTATATCTGTATAAACTCAAAATTGACAAACTATTAGTTGTTATAAAAATGTGAAGTATATTATATTTACGGGTAGATCGGTGCACTAGAATTGAATGTCCTGAAGCTGGATTTCTTGGAAAAAAATGCCAATGTTACTGTAAAGGAAATCCCGATGACACACCAGTTAGACTTTGCAATAAAACAGGTATTACGCATGTATAAATCATTACTTGTTTGAGAAAGCAACCATAAAAATGTTATGTATGAAGGATCAATGGTTTTCCAACTATTGGATATCCTAGAACTGGGCATTAAAATGTTCATAAAACATAAATCAAAACATGAAAATTGCGAACTCGATTTGATTGAGTCTGTACATGATGGAAAATGAAAAAGTGCAATAAGAACATGAATATATATATTAAAGATTTAAACTAATAAAAATATCTCAATATGTTGTTTAAGTACATTAGAAATAGGCTTGCACAACAATATAACGCAACATAGCATTGTGATAATAAGAACTTTATTGTTATACCAATTATTTGATAAAGAAATAATAGTATCTCATTGATAAGACAAAAACATTAAGCACTATGTATAAACATAAAGTAAAACACAATATCTACAAACATTATTTTCTACCCAAGGAAAATATTAATCTATCTCAATATTCAAGCACTTGCATAGTTGTTCCTTGAATAAAAATGTCAATTGATAGGGCTTCAACATTCTGATAAATTTTAGAGTATGCCGACGACATTGAATCCGGGTTGATGGAGCTTGATATGATTGTAGATAAAAGTGTCAAGACGCCTTCAAGGTAAGACTGCAAAATTTCTTCATAGTCATGTAGAATTTACAATACACACACAAACAAAGTAGGGGTGAATATTTAAGTCACCATGTCGGTCGGTCCACTTCATCTTTTCCGGACGATAACTAGAGTTTTTGAATGAGCTATAATAATCATTGTATTCAGAATTGGTATATTACAACCTTATATGAAGAACAAGAGTGGGAGTGTTTTTGAACCCCTGGGCCCGTGTTCACTAAGAAAAGATCAGGATCAAGTGATCCTGATTTTATTTTCATTGTTTAATGTTACTAAAATTAATTATTTTGTTGAATAAAATTGTAAATATTAAAAATGTAAAAAACTGCTGATTTGCATAGAAACCAAACTATTGTTGGATAAAATCAACAAATAACAAAACAAATACAAAAATATTCGGATCAAAATAAGGATCAATTTTAGGATCAGATCAACTGTAAAATGCCCATATCTTGCAAAGATAACAATAAATTTATTCTAACATTTCATAAACTTGCTATTTCAAGTCCAGTTTTATCAAATTAATATTAGATATTTAATCTATGAGGGTAAACAATGAAGAATATTTTATTTTTTAAATTTGATCCTGATCTTGATCCTGATCCTTAAATCTTTGTGAACCAGAAGAAAAGATCAGGATCAAATGATCTTGATTTTATTTTCATTGTTTTAAACCTTTAACTTGTCGTATTTTGCTAGAAATTAATTGTACATGTTTGAATTGTAAATAATTGCTGATTTGCAATGTAACCAACCTATTTTGGGACAAAATAAAATAAAAAACAAAACAAATAAAAATAATCTGATCAAAATAAGGATCAATTTTAGAATCAAGATCAATATTTGGATCAACTATAAAATGCCCATATCTTTCTAAAATAGCAAATGTTAATTCTTTAATTTCCTGGTCCTTACATCTTTGTGAACTCGTGGACTGGGGTCAAGGGCAAGAGAACTTAAACTAAAATTAGAAAAAATGGTTTCAGAAATCAAATAGAACCGGGAATGACATAATTTAATCACACCTTGTTTATAGGAAGCTTGTATGAGTTCAATGTCAAAGTCACTGTTACTCAAATAGAAAATTAATTACTGGACAATAACTAAAAACTGGAATAAGCTATTAGTATATAAATGTGGTATAAATCATTCCTATGTAAAAACCAAGTTTGGGATAGCTTTTGTATCCCTTGGTTCAAGATCAAGGTCGTTGTGTTCTTAAAAATTGGAAAATGGTTTCCGAACAATATTTATAGTAAGGAAAGAGATTTTGTAATCAACTTGAAATAAAGAAACTATATATGAGGTCCCGCACTGGGATTGTTTTAAATTCCCACAGGTTCAAGGTCAAAGACACTGTTACTCAAAATAGAAATTGGTTTCCGGACATAAACTCGAGGAAAGAATGATGCATTGTTATAAAACAAAAAAGCAAATCTATGTAGAAACTTAACCTTGGATTGCTTTTGGACCCCTAGGTCTAACGTCACTGTTGGTTTCCTTTCAGTTCTTTTTACAGAGATAATGGTTAACAGGTGTTTATTCTCTTTTAACAAAGCAATTTATTGTTCGTATAAATTTTTACTTTTCAAAAAAGTAAAGGTGGCGGGTTTGGATATAAATCACCTTAGGTGATAGCTCTTGTTTATATTATTTGTTGTTTCTTTTTTCTGTCTGGATTTAAAAGTAAACATCGTCGTTGTTAAATCATAATTTTATCGGAGTAAATATGGGACTGTGTATGACCGAAAGTAGCCTCAGAAAATAATTTATGGAAATTAAGCGCTGAATTTGTTTGGAAATACATTAACATTTATACACATCATTAAATGTATGACTATAACGAAGTTTCAAGTACACAAAAGGCAATTACATCGATATCGATAAAAATGAGTATGGTGATAATGACTTTATTGTGTTGGTGATAGTTGCATAGAAACCTATTTATCAATTTTAATGCACATTTAAATGTTGAAATATGCTTGCACAATATATGAACTAAATATATCAACACAATAATGTATACAATTCATTTGCCAAACTAATTAAAATTTTCATATTTGTATAACGATCCAGCTCGGAAAGTTTCCGTGAAAATTTTAACCAAGACGAAACAAGACGTTGGCCGACAGAAATACACTATCAAATTGGCGACGAAATGAGTAAGTTTGTTTACGTTTTATTGTCCTAATTTATCACTTATGATATACAGAGATGTTAATGGACATGTTATGTTTATTCAATACAACGAAAGTATCCGAATTAAAACCTCTTGATGTCATTTTTCATTAATCATTTTTTCGTAGTGTAAATTTTAAATTGTTTAAAGTGGAACATTATCCATGTAACTAAAAAAGCAGTTTATGGGCGCATGTGTATGCAAACCTTCTTTTTATATTTGCAATACCTCGTTTGCATACAATCTTAAACTCTTACATGAATAACCGTTAGATAAACCAGGGAATTATCCATGCATTTTGCACCTATTTTAGCACATACAATTTATTCTACATCTTAAACATACAATACAATACATCTTAAATACAAAATGCTACTTTAACTGTCTGTAGATAACATCTCAATTTTTATATCGTTATCCGTTTTT
>NW_026857849.1:0-81320 GCF_026571515.1 Ruditapes philippinarum | reverse complement strand
CATCTAAATTTTTTTCAATTTTTAAACTATATATGCCATAAATTTAAAAGATTTTTTTAAATCAAATTTTTTATGTTTTTTAGTCACCTGAGTACTCAGGGTAACTTTTTGGGATTTTTGAATGTTTCGTCTCTGTGTCTTGGTTTCCATCGTTTTCACACCAAAATTCTTAATATCTAGCGGTCACATTTTTGCCTCAATCATCATCAAACTTTGTCAGAATGCTTGTCTAGGTTATAGCTCGGATAAGTTTGAACATGGGTCATCTCGAATGGAAAATATTAGGTCACAACAGCTAAAAATAGAATAACATTGTTAACACTCTTGTGGTCACATTTTTAACTCAATTGTCATAAAACTTGGTCAGGATGCTTGTCTAAGTAATTATTCGGATGAGGTCGAAAATAGGTCATCTCTGATGCAAAAGAAGTTTACAGGAGCTAAAAATAGAAAAACCTTATTAATAATCTAGTGGTCACATTTTTGCCTCAATCATCATCAAACTTGGTCAAGATGCTTGTCTAGATAATTGCTTAGATGAGTCGAACATGGGTTATCTCGGATGAAAAACTAGGTCACAGGAGCTAAAAATAGAATAACCTTTTTAACATTCCAGTGGTTACATTTTTGAATCAATTGTCATCAAACTTGGTCAGAATGCTTATCTAGGTAATTGCTCAGATGAGTCGAACATGGGTTATCTCGGATGAAAAACTAGGTCACAGGAGCTAAAAAATGAAAAATCTTGTTAACACTCAAGTGGCTACTGTTTTGATTAAATATCCTGGAAATTTGTCTGAAAGTTTATCATTATGATTTCTAGGTCAAGTTTGAATATGGGTAATCTGGGGTCGAAAACTAGGTCACATCGCCAAAATATGGAAGAAATCTTGTTAACACTTAAGTGGTCACATGGTTTACTCAATTATTATCACAGTTGGTCAGGATGTCTGTCTTGGTAATTGCTCGGATAACTTTGAACATAGGTATCTCGGATGAAAAACTAGGTCACTGGAGCTAAAAATGGAAAAATCTTGTTAACACTCTAGTGGATACAGTTTTGATCCAAATATCCTGGAAATTCGTCTGAAAGTTTGTTTTGATGAACTCTATGCAAGTTTGAATATTGGCCACCTAGGTTCAAAAACTAGGTCGCACTCCTCAAATATATGTTTTTGTTTCTAAATATTACATAAAATTAAATTTGGATATTTATTTCATACATTCCTAGATAGCAAATTGCAAATTAAAGCCTTTTTTACCAAAACAAAATTAACTACATTGAGCAAAAATTCATAAGAACCTTTCATGCAAATGTCCGCGGGAGACCTACTGTTAGTCCCAATAAGATATAATTTTGTTGAGAATGTACTACAAAAAGGCAGTTTTGAGAAAACATAGACATCTTATAGGCTTAAAATTGATATTTATTGCCTTTATGTTAGTAATAAAGAAAATGATTAAAGTAGTGGAGGCGGCCATATTAGGGTATAAATATATCTCCTGCATGAATTTTCAGTGAAATTCCGTCATACTCTCATTATCCTTATTAACAACTTAATCGAAAGCATTTCTTCTTTATTTTAATCGAACGGGAAGCCTGGCAAGCGTGATATCACTATATTCAAACATTAGTGTGCACTCGCCGCTCATAACTTTCTCTGTATTTTCAAACAGACACATTGATGGCTTCATTTTGTTTGAAAAGTCTGATAAATAACAAACAAATTAGTTTTGCTGCGTCAATTCATGTTTATGATAATACTATCCTACAGCACCATGAAAAAAAAAAATTGATTCTATCCGTGAATAAAATAAATCCAAGAGTATATCTACTAATGTCAGTTCGCTTTAACCCGCTACAAACATTTAAGAGTGACGTCACTAAGTGTAGCGGGTCAACAAGCGGACACCAGATAAAGAACAAGAATTCACGCTATTGTCAATGTCAAAATTGCACATTTATTTCACTAGAATAAAAAAATCAGAGTGAAATAAAAGAAACAAATTTCGTTATTCTCAAAATGTGTCAGGACTTTCGGCTATGCGAAGGTAATTAGTAAGCGTTGCGAAACTGTTATAATTGCAGAAAAAAAAAAGGAGGAGACTTTTAGTTGGTTATCACGCGAAATTATAGGCTTTTTTTAAAGTGTCCTGTTGGTCAGTTAACTGTTGTGATCTATTTGCCCTGTGTGAATCATGTTCTGCTGTGTATCTAGTATTGACATATGCTGAGGTTTCAGTAATAGTGCGCTTGTGCCGGGGCCGAGTTTCGTGGAATAGCGTACTTTTTACAGTGTTATTGAGTAACAGTGTGTCAGTAGTTTCATGTGTGTCAGGATTCTGTGTGTGATATTGTCCAGTGTCAGTCAGGTAATGTACTCCATGGTCAGGTAGTGTGATAGAGTGTTTCAGGCTGTGCTCTCTGTACACTGAACCGAACTAGAATTTCAGTAGAATTGTTGTGTGTCCGTATATCGTGTGGTCCAGTGTCCTGACTAGTTCGAGTATTATCCAGGTGTTCGAGTTTGTAAGTGCTTGAGTAGCGTCTTGTGTGGAGATTGAGAGTATGTGTCATGTTGTGTGAGTAGTGTCCTTTGTTTGTGGGCTCGTGTGAGAGTCTCCTGTGTATTCAAGCGTGTGAGATTTGTCCTCGAGGTGTGTACAGGATATATATGTCATGTGTGTAACGGACAGTGCGCTGTGTGAGTTGTGTCCTGAGGTGGTCAGTATAGTCTTATGCGTCAGATTGACTGTGAAAGTATAAAGTGTCTCGCATGACGTCAGTGGTGTGAGTAAGTATCTTGTGTGTAAGTATGTGATAATTGTTACCTATGTCTCTCAGTGTTTGTGTCCTGTGTGTGAGGTCTGTGTGTGAGTAGTGAGTCCGGGAAACAAAACTTGTTGTCTTGTAGTGTTAGTTTATGGTCATGTGTGTGTCAGGTGTAGTGTGGTTTGTGCTTTGATTTGATATAAGACTTATGTCAGTGTGTCATCTAGTAGAACATACGCAATGATAACTAATTGATGTGCTGTCAGTGTGTGAGCAATAAGTTCTGTTCAAATAGTATGATCGAGGGTTTAGTAAGAGTCTGCTCCGTCTGTGATCTGGTTAGGCATCATATGTGCTCTATTGTGTTGAGCGGAGATAGTTGAGTTGCTGGGTGGGATGGTGTGTGTCTTGAATTCAAACTTTTATAAAGAATGGATATCACTAGTATGAACAGGTTTGTGATTCAGTGTGTAGAATTTTGTTGTAGTTTTAAATTGCGATCATTGTCTCATGGATATAGATAGATATACAGTCGTGGGTAGTGTTTTTTGCGTCAGTGTGCTGAGTAGTTCTGTGAATGATTTGTCACACAATTCCGCTTGTGCAGTATCTTGTGGTATTGTTCTTAAGTATATGAATGCTAGTAGTACACATAGCATTATATAGTCGTCAAGAGTTTAACGAATTCGCGACCAAAAAGATCAGTTGATCAATTAATTAATTTTAATCATTTTGATATCTCTCCTACAGAAAAGAAGAGAATTGTAATAAATAGTCGTACACATCATGGTAGAGCTAGATTTAGAGGTGTGTGTAGTATATCCGCACCTCTCACACGCTGCATCAGAGGCGGATATTGTAGTCCAAGAACAAGGTGAGTCTGTAGCACTGAGCTACCGCAAAGCAGCGTTCACCTCTCATGGCGAAGCCGCTCTGATTGGGTTCGATCCCATGAGATTCACTGGTAGAGTTGTTAGCGATGGAAGTCCGGTAGTAGTCTAGTTACTTAGTGTTTAACTGCGTCCCGAGGAACGATATCCAGGAAACTAATCGCGCCTGCCCTCGATGACTGAAATACTGTTTGGGAAAACGGTACCTCGATTAAAATGAAACAAATAAACAAAAGATCTTGATTTACTCAATAAATTTAATTACGGGGCAATATCGGAACTTTCTCAGACAATTGGGATAATATATTTGGTATTTCGTACTCTCGTGCCTTGAAGTTAATTATCTTCATGATATTTCTACTTGTTGATGCAGTAACATAGACTCGCATTGGCAGCTTGTACTATTAGACCACAAAGGGAATAAAAGACAAACATATTGCCAAAAGACTGGACAAATCGGGAAAACAACTCATAATGTTAAGTACACATAACTATACTCATAAATTGGTAAAACACGAACTATACGCAATCATCACATAAGCTACTATATATTAACGAGGACAATAGAGCTCAAAGGTTTAATTATATCTATCTGTTTATTTGTTTATCCTTTATAGCAGGCAAATTTCTATATTACAAAAAGTCAACAATTTCTTACCAATCTCAAAAATATTTCTGTTCGTGATGTTTGACTATTTTGTCAGACGAGTGAACTAGAATGAAGAAAACGAACGCTTAATGAAATAGTGATAGTTTCTCGAACTTTGGATCAGTGTTTCCTCAAATCTGTACGACATTCAATATATTTCTATGAGGCATTCTGGTTCACGAGACTTTATTTAATGTACAACAGTCTTATAATTATCTTAAAGCTAACAAGGTATAAAAAATGAATTAAGGTAGACCTGGGCGTCTAATTGCTTATACTGCACTTTGTAAAAGCAGTATTAAAATAGGCCTAGCATCAATACACTACTACATTGGAAATAGCAGAGCGCGGTCGTGGGCGCTCGACGCCCAAAAAGGTGGCAACTTGTTTCTTTAACTATTCCTCTGTGTTACTATTATAATATATCTTACTTCAGGAATCCCTTCCATGACAAAGAATAAAATAGTCACGTCCACTGAGAGATCAATATGATATAAAGGACTAACATGTCTCTATTTTCAATCATTAACTAAAGTTATTGTAGGTAGTTTAACACACCTCTGCAATTATTAGTCATTTTATTTTGCCATCAGCTCTTAATGAGCAAATACTGATACGCAGCATTATTTTTTGGAGATAGAGAAAGTTTAATTGAAATAAAAACCTACCACGCTCACACAGGGCCTCATTTTACTATTTAGTAAGTGATCAAAACCAAGCTATACGCTGTTAAGAAACATTTATCGACCGAGCCTAGATGAAAACAGACCATATAAACTTGTGGTAAATGCTTTAGGGATCATTTTATAAATAAGGCTTTCTTTAGTAAAAGGACAATTGCGTCAAAAAGTGTGTTTGTGAATGTGGTGGGGTAGCGTAACAATTTGTTTATACATACGAAAAACATTTGTCGTGTTCGAAAGCAACTACGATTTTGCCTTCGAGTAATTTGTTACCTGAATGTTATTATTTGTTTTCTTAACAATGAGCAAAAAGAAAAACATTTTTCACAATGATGATATAATAGATATATTAAGCGTTCCTCATTTCTGAAAAAGGCCCCCCCCTTACTAAATAACAAAGTTTTAGTTTCAGAAATATATCATAACATATAAACCACATGGCTAAATTCTATTTAAAATTTTGCCATTATCAGAGTGACTTTTAAGACATAGAACTGTTTTATTGTTTGGTCAATATATTACAGTTCCTTACCCATTACCCATGGCCATGGCTTACGCTTAATATTATTATTCATTAACACAAAATCTAGTTTTTTGATAACAATGAAGACACGCAATAATGGCAACGTATTTTATATCGTGTGCCTTGCGGCGTAGCATTTTTGTATATATTGGGCTATTAGTTTTTATTTTGCTTAGCACGATTCATCTAGATATGAATACATTCATTTTACCTAGAATATTCCATAAGGGACAAAATAATAAGCCTATATCAAATTTCTTTTATATCAAAATAAAATAAAGATTGTTCGTTCGTCAAGATATTTTTATGTCTAGGTTAATTAACAGAGCGCTAGCATAAATCCCTTTTCTGCTCGGTATCAATTTTGATTCCCAGCAATCGACAATTTTCGGTTAAGCCGGTGGCTAGAGGCGTGCAAAAACAAATGTTACACTTTTACAATGTCACCCATGGAGTCTGGAAAGCACTCGTATATACACTTACCTGTCTTATGATTTTAATTGCAAAAAACTGATTGATTTATAAATGTTTCCTAGACACTCAACATTAATATACAGAGTTTTGGAGTTTTATTTACCCGGAACTATAAATATTTTTTATTTTTAAAAATACTTAATCCTTTTAATAAAAACTTATATAAAATTTATTATACAGTTTAAAATGATGCTTGTTGTAAATAAGTATCATGACTTTATTCTCTAAAAATATGCTTTATAACAAACATATAAACGTTTCTTGTTTTTTGTTGGGAAAAAAAATGACATTTTGCGATATTTTATATATGAAGCCGTTTTAAAAAATAACCTAAAATCTGGATACGTTTATAAAAATAACTATTTTTACGAAGTCATTGTTATCATTTTGTATTAATCTTATGAATTATATTAACTATATTTTATAAAAACATATTGAAAGTCATTTTTAAAGTTTCTAGTTCTTTTTTCAATCTTAATGTATCACTGCGTTATGTCCCCGGTTCTAATAACTTTTTCATGTTAGTCCGAAGTAAGTCATTAGTCGAACAGTGTTAGTGGTTTATTTTGGGGTATTTTTTTTTGTGTTTGTTTCCTTTTATTAAACTGTCTTAAATTTGGTGATCTCAGATTGATTTATTAACCTTGCGCACTTCTCCTTTGTTTTTATTCTAATACTCGTAAAATTCATAACATTCAATTGTTATGTCATTTCTTCATTCCAAACCGTTTCATTTACTTCAGCCATTTTATCGCATGATTAGCAAACGTTCAATAAAAGCTTACCAGGGAAAAAGCCATGTAAGGATACAAAAATGTTAAATGTTGCATTAGGCTAATGAAACCCTTGGAAATGTTTCTTGAACATTCACAGAATAAAAAAAAATTATTGACTTTGTTCCGGTGAATCTTTTTAAATCAAGAGACATACAAAAGTAGTCGGTATCATCGATTTTGCTGGTGGCAGAAAGAGATCATGAAGCTCATTTCAAGTGAATAATCGTAAAATTATATGGACGATGACACAATATTTGATATACGAATGCTTGCATGCATGATGCCGAGAAACATTGCTTTAGTGTTGGTGTGTTGATCTGTGATTTGGTAAATCATACCTTTCTACTGTAATTCATGGAGAACAAAATAAGTATTTGCTAAAAGCATTGGGTCATCATTTGAAATTAAACACTGTCTGAAATATGGTTATTTGTTAGGTGCCTAATTTATCATTGTGCTGTCTGACATGCTATGGGAATGCCAAGTTCATGAAAATGACTTTGTATATTTGTAAAACTACATGTCTAATATATTCTGGGCTGTTGTTTAAATAACTTTATGCAGCTTTCGTACAAATTAATCTTCAAAGATAAGTACGGTACGTGTGCCCGGACCATATGTGGTCTTGACTTTATTAGCTAGTTCCATTACCAGATATATAATCCTTCTAATGCATCTCATTATTGTTGAAAATAAATTAACATTATTTTTTAAACATTTGGAAATTTTTCTAGAACAGTTGTAAATTTCTAAACCACTCAGCACAACCAGTGGAGTATCTTTAATTCTCCAAAGGTTATTCCTGCCTTTTTTGTCAAAAAAAAGCTTACCATAAAATTTAATTTCATAGTATTAATTAATTCCCTTATCTCCAACAATTATTTTAAATGTTCCTCATTTAAAACTGTCAAACATTGAGGAAATGATCGTATTATGAAAATCAATGTCATAAAGGTACAAAATTTTCGTTTAAGAATTTTGTTTGTTTTTCAATGAATTTTTGTAGAAGTTCACTCTTAAACATTTCAGCCCCCATTGCATAAATTTTTGTTAAATGTAAAAAGCAGAGTTAAGATATCTATTGAATAAAGAATTCATTTTTTTTTTTTTATTTATATGTATTGAAAATATTAAGACATTTTCACTTTTGACTTACATGAGGTTAATTCTTAGCGTTACCAGACAAAAGTCGTTTTATCTCGTTCCTTTAAACGTCTTATCTCATGATATTTCCTACTTTAGACTAGTAACATAGACTGCCATTGGCAGCTTTGTCTTATAATAACACCCAGTGGAAAGAAACACAGCATATTGGCAAGGACTTCAATGAAGAAAATCACTCTAGGGTAAAATACAGTAATGATAGAGACAAAATAATAAAAAGCAATGACTACAAAGCAATGCAAAGATTTTATGTCTTTTACAAACACCCTTATTTTGAGCCAACCGAAAAAAAAGTTCTGTGATCCATTGAGGAATAGCATTTGCAATAGTTTTGATTTTTTCTTTGCAGCAATACAAGGTGCACAGCGCTAGCTCAAAATAAAATGTCCACAAGAGACCTGCATATGATCGTTTTATGAATCGGCGATTTGTTCCTTCTGTATACAAAATGTATGATTTTTGTATTAAAAAAAAACATTTCTCGAGGCAACCGTTTAAAAACACATTTGGTCTGATTCCATTGCAGATTTATTAGTGCATAACCATGGAGGTTCTTCAGGAATATAAGGCATAGAACCATTAGAAATGACCACTTTAGTCCGTATGACATGGTCGTTTAAAGATCAACAGTTTGTACCTCATGTATATAAAGTGTATGAATTTTCGTAAAAAAACATTCGTTAAAACACCATTTGCCTGAGTCCATTGCGGATTAACCCGTGCATTAGTTTTGGGGTCCTTCTGTAAACTGAGGCAAATGACGCCAAGAGGCCGCATGGCATATTAAACATGTCGTTTTAAGGATCCGGCGATTTTGTTTCTTTATATAAAGTTAATGAATTTTATCCAAAAAAAATATGGTGCCAACTGTTGAAATACCATTTGCCTGATTCCGTTGCGGATTAGAAATTATTTTAGTTTGGAGAATCTTCTTTAACACACAAAGCTGTAACCAAAGGGAAATGGCCTTGAGCTTCCCGCATGGCATGGTCGTGCCCAGTTAATGCAGACATGCTGACACGTGAACACATTGAAGATACATTTTAATCATTTTTCTGTGGTCATCTTTTTATTGAAATTTATCTAGAAATTCATCAAACAAACGCAAAAACTCTATTTAATATTTTACTGAAGTACAATCGTTTATAATTGCTTTTATTAAATATGACAAATATAACAAAATACGTTTATTTTGTAATTTAGAATATGAGATATCTCAGCAATCTTTTAAGAAAACTGTTTTTTCTGGTCCTTTATTTTGCAATCCATCAATGATACCACAAATTGGATTTTTTAAGCGCCGAAGAAGTTGTTTGCTGTCGTTACGGAGTTAAAGGTTGTTCTTAAAATTGTGTAATCCAGTCAAAGCTAAAACACTAAAATAATTCCATTTTACTGAACAAACCGGTCAAATATATACAAAAAAACATCAAGTGACCATTTTATCGTATTAAGTACAAAGTGAATAATGGTTAGTGGAATTTAAAAAAAAACATCTAAATTTGAAAGGTTGCCAAAATAATTAAATAAATCGTCACTAGCGTTATCGAATTAACCAAAGGGCTTTTTCAATCATAATCATTTACACTGTGGCAGGCAATTGTTAAAATGCAAGGGTAAAATATCTATTTTAATGTCTATGACTTTAGCACATATTTGCATGCAATGATATTAATTTTTAATTAATTTAAATTTGGTTCTTTCAAATGTGATGTTAAAAACGATGGCAAGGTGAAACTTAGGTATAATAACCTTTAATCATAACATTTTACATAACTTAATTGTCATATATGAGCAATGATACTTCTTTCAAAATTTGAAGCCGGCAATAATTCATGATAAAACCTCAGAGGGACAAATTCAGAGAACATTTGTTAGTTTGAGCAATATAACATCCTGTTATCCTGACACCTCTAATAATAATATATGATAAGTAAACGTGGTTTAGTATAATTTGTCATATATAGTTGAAACCCATGAGATATAGGGAAATATCTAACATATTTAAATATCTTCTCACTTTCGTTATCAATTTATGGAAAGAATAATAATAACCTTAGTAATTTAAAACGTCTTCGCAACAGATGAGTTTTAAAAAGCTAGGCAAAAGTTTTAATGGTGCTTAATAACGTTACATACTCTTTTAGAAAAATAATTGGATTTACTAAAAATAAAAGCTAAAACAATAATAACAAAGTAACACAGAATAATAACACAGAGTAAAAATTCAGTACGAACGAATTTTGTTCCAATTTGTTTGAGAATAAAAGTACGCCAAAACAGGGCCCCTCTATATGCAGTATTCTTTTGCATTGAATAGATAAAATTAATTTCTATCTCACCATTTCAATGACTATGCATTTTTTTTAGATTTGAGATCAACATGGTGAGACAAGCCAACATATTATTCTAGAGTAAAATTAAAAGAAATGTTAACTTTGTCAAATGAAACGTACATTAAACCATCATATAAAAATTGATGACCATTTTAATATTTACTGCTTGTGTAGGTAAATGCAAAATTTAAATATAGTGAAATGTAATAAAGGACCCTTAACATATTATGTTACAGTTTAATGTACCAGCAATACACATGTCTAAATAGATGAGGTCGTATTAAAATTTATAACCTTTGTTATAATTCTTAACTCGATAAGTTGTATTTACCTATTGATTGGTAAGGAAAGAGACATAAGTAACAAATGTTCTAGTAAATATACTTGGTTACAATCATATCAGAGATAAAGATAATTAAAATGTTTTTGTTTGTAAAACCAAGGCGAATGTGCAAAATTGGAGTATTACTGGGCTCAAGGCCGATGGTTTTTGTTGCTGGGTCGTTTTGAGTTTGCTGCATTTATTGAACGCCACCTTATCTTGTTGACCTTGTTTACCTTTTTTTTCATTTTCATCATAGCTGTTTGCATTTAAGTAAAGATAAAACGTTTGTTGATGCTATACTATCCATTATCCTTTTATTTCCATCTGTAATGTTTAATAATATTGTCAGTACTGCATATGATTACAAAACTTGTACAGTCAAACTTAAAAACAAGTCATAGTTACTTTAGTAGTAACAACCTAAAACGAGACTAAAATAGTCTTACTTTGAAGGGACATCAATAACAATATGCTTTTTATTTATTTTCTGTGTTTATAAAATGGAGGTTTTTTTTTCTTAGCTACAAGAAACTATCATGTCATTGTTATTCAAGCTTTGCTAACATTCCTATATGTATCAAAAACTAAGAACTAACATATGCAAGTAAAACCAGTTTTTCATCGGCCGAGTATCTTTTTATATTTCTGTTTAAAGTAATCCAATATTTTCATTTTGAAATTCGGATATAACAATATATCTAACAACATAACTGTTTAGATAATTTAATTGTCATATATGATCAATGATGTTTCTTTCAAAATTTGATGTCGGCAATAATTCATGATAAAATCTCAGAGGGGCAACTTCGGAGAACATTTGTTAGTTTGAACAATCTTACATGTTATCCTGACATCTTTAATAATATTGTATGATTAATGCTTTTGTGTTTTTTCCAGTACTTTCGATTAAAACCCAAGAGATGTAGGGAAATATGTAACATATTAAAGCAACCCTTTTCATTATCCATTTATGTAAAGAATTATATGGGTTATGTATGTTAGAAAAATTATGCAATGAGTGTGATCAACAACTATCTCCAGAGGCATTAAATTTAAATTAAAAGAACGAGTATTGTTTCTAAAGGCGTTAAATATTCTTGCTATGAAAGTAATGGACTTTCTGAAACTAAAACAGGACAAAACAACAACACTTAAAAAGAAGGAGATACAATTATATGAACATCAATTACCGGTTTTTGTTTTGTTTTATGATTAGAAATTAATTACTGTGGGTGCATGGAGAGTTTTATATGAAAATATTACAAAGTAAAACGAAATAAGCGTTGTCAGGCAATTTACATATTGACAGTCTATAGCTTATTTTGCTGGAAGTAAGTGCATACGACTACATTTATAAACAAACTGTGTTTACTTATTTGAATTTAAAGTGTTTATGCAAGAACAACATATATCTAAGGACTGCTGCTTTAGGCTTAGCATCATTCCGTTGTAAAACATCCGGCAATATTACGTGACGATCAAATGGTATGTTTTATATAGTACTTACATGTTTACCGTTTAATTTATCTCATTCCCACTGTGATATTTTAGGACTAAATTATAATATATTAGTTCTGATATTTTCTGAAAATGTTATCATATTCACTTAAGTTCAATTCAAGCAATGCATACATCTCCATTTTGCAAAATTCAATAACCATCTATGCCATATTGGTAATATTACGACAGGAATAAACCAAATATTCCTCTATTACTTTTCTGTCTTTGTCACACATGTTTACTTCAAAAATAAACATTCATGTACGATTTTAATCAATATAAAATCAGTTGTTTTACATGAATAAAGTAACATACCGGTGTTTTCTTTTCAAAATCATTTATATTTTTATGGTTCATTGACGTCATATCTATTTTCGATTGTTCCCTTCATACCTATATACGATATACTATTTACTTCGTTCACAATTTCGTCATCCCGCTATGTTCCAACCTTTCATTATTAGTATGCAACTTAGAAGGAGAGAAATTTAAAACTTTCCGATCTGATACTATTCTTAAAACTCTTGTGAAAATATTCAAATTTTAGTTTTACAGTCGGTGTATATTAAGAAATTAACCGATTACAATGTATTTGAAAACTACATTTTACACAACAGTTGAAAAAGAAAATATCTTGATCTGGGACTGACTTACATCAAACTCGATCACCATTTGTTGGTACCGGGGTGGCATGAGGAACCGGTTATGAGAAATTGATATAGAGGATATTCAAGTTTTTTCTATAAATACATGATTTATTTTCATCGAGTGGTATGAAAATAAATATTTCATGAGTGGTGGTAGCCACGAGTGAAATATGGTAATTTTCATGCCACAAGATGAAAATAAATCATGTATTTATAGAAAAAACTTGAATTTTCTGTTTATTATATACATTTTTATCTTTTTTGACATTAAAATTTGAAAGACTTTCCCTTAAATTTTGTGTACTGGCAGAATTTAAAAGAAAGTAGTCCGGCAAGACACCAGTGAAAATACGGAAAATATGTTTCACTGCAGTGAAAAATAATTTTTTACAGTGAAAATACGGAAAATGAAAATACGCATTTTATTTCATCAATATTTCTCAATATTTCATTTATAAGTATATAATAAACTTATGTATTGTTCACAGTAGATAATTAAAATTAAGTGAAAAGTTGAGTACTATTGATGTATAACTTTAATTAATCATGGCGAATATATGTGTTTTCTTTTTATTTACTGGTGTGTGTCTTCTAGTAAAGTTAATTAAAATGGTTAAATTTATGTAACGTTTTATTTAATTTCTCGTTACCATCCAAAATAACTAACTGAATAAATAAATTACTTTTTGTGTACTTTGGGACTATTGATCTGCCGTTTAGGGTAGAAAAAAAAAATAAATCGTCTGGACTTTTTTTAAAATTTTTGCCGGGCATATTAAAAACCAAAATGACCACCCACCATTCTTTTCATTTTTGATATTTTGAAAAACTTTATATCCCTTTCCAAAATTTTCATTAACGGGTGTTTTCGTGATTTTTTAATAAAATCGTTTTTAAAAACAAAACATCCTATTTCCAAATTTGGGTAAACTTTAAAATTAGTCCCTTCCTTTAAAAACGGGCTGTTTTTTTAAAAGCAAAAAAAACAAAACGCCGGGGAAATTTTCGGGCAAAAATAAAAAGTTTTCAGAAAGGGCATTGCAGCTATAAAAAATTCCCAAATATCAATACGCCATGAAACATACTGAAAAGGGAAACGAAAAATTTTTCGGGAGTTTTCATCCAACTTTTATTAAGATCTCGAACATAATAGTATACACAGAACGGGCTACAACATTCTACAAAGATAGATTATTAAAATGTTATTGAAATAATAGTAAGTAAATACGGAAGAACATTAGTGCCAGGTATAATTATGTTTTTTTATTAACTCGAAATTGTCGTATAACGTAGAAAGAACTCACGGATGTTACATACTTTTAATATACAAATACAAACACACATGTGAACGAGTTGAATACCAAAACTGAACTCCCTCTCTGACATTTGAGAATAGTATAAATAAAGACAACCTGTCATAAGGACATTTTATAATGTATATAAATACACGCGTTTTAGAGTTACATATATAAATCATCTTGACATAAGCTAGTCCGCATGCATCCTGAACTATAATACTCATAAATCATGTCATGTTCCATAGTGCACATTATGAAATAAAAACCTTAATATATGTATATACATGTTGACTTGTCATTCTTTTTGAATATAGCATGTATGACTAATTAGCCTGTGCAACCAGCTATACGACAAATATCCTCCTTATCTTACATAAAAAAAAATATTTAAAAAAAAAAAGTTTTAAACAAGGTTACTATCAAATATTTCAAACTCGTTGTAACAAATTAAAAAAAATCTAAAATCAACTTGACATCTGTTTTACCCCTAAGGTAAAGATGTTTTACATCAACCTTTTGTTACTTTATTCTCAAAGAAAAATCGCCGAAGGTAATATCCGGTCAGAGATGTCCGTTCAGAGATGTTATCTAATGACTTTTTATTAGTTTATTTTTAAAAGAAATAATCACCTTAAGTCATATAATCTCTGATTGGTCAATTGTATATCGTGTGTAACCTTTTTGTTTGAATTCATTTTAATAGAAAAATTTGGATAGATACAATGTAGCACAGGTAAGTTTACTTTTGATATTAGTTTTAAAAAGTTTGAATGAGTAAAATAATAATTATTGTTAAATGTTCGATTAATCTTTATGCAAAAAAATACAAAAATAATATGTTAAAGTAACATAAGGTAAATATTATAGCTTTATAAGTTTTTCAATAAATATTAAATTTCCTTTATTTCATCATAAAAAAAAGAAAAAAAAAAGTTAATTTCTAGTGATTTAGTAAAAATAAAAACAAACAAATAAGTTAACAATTTTCAAAGAACAAATTATTTTAAGAATATTAATTAGAAAAACTTTAAGGTATAAAATTTAACAGATTTATATGTATGATAAGAGTAGAAAAGATATTTATATACGAAAAAGTTTAAAAAATATTATAAACAATTGATAATTGATAAAATGTCCAGGTGTTTTATTTCCTGTAAAACGTGTATTGTGCATGCGCATTGATCACTTCCTGTGACAGGTATATTTTTTGTAACAGGTACTTGCTGACATCATTATGGCTTGGTCGTCGTGACGTGTCGGGAATTTCGAATCGTTGGTATGTAGCTTTCTTAATTATAATTTTAAATTGACACTCATAATTGTTCATAAATGTTTGATGTTCTTGAAGATTCTTTTAAATTTATATATATGTATTTGATATGTGTAAACGTAGACTTTATACACAAGTTGATAAAGTTATATTCGAATATTTATTGGCACATCTGTAAACGCTGTTCTTGTTTCGTCGTTGTAAAAGAATGTCTTGTATTGAACAATACAACAAAGTGATGATAGATCTATAATTCTTCATTTATGTAGCAATGTTTTTTGAGTAAAAGATAATTAAATTAACAGTTTGCTGTTGCACGATCCTCGCAAATGTTTATGTGATATTTATTTTGGATATCTCTGTCGCGCACAAATAATTATTTTGATAAGAAGTTGTCATCAGTATTTCTCTGGGTTTTTGTTTTTAAGTTTATATAACACATAGAAAAACACATTCTATTGATAAACGGAAGTTTTCGGCTTCTCTGGTTGAAGACAGGAACAAAAGTTTATTTGATTCCACAATTTTGTTGTTGTTGTTGTTGACGGCTGTGTCAGCATAGTTATATATTTTAAACATCGTAGACGCTTAATTCATATAATTTTACATCGAAGAAGGTGTTTATGGTTATATATGCATGGTTTTACATCGAAGAAGGTGTTTATGGTTATATCTGCATGGTTGTAAATCGAAGATGGTGTTTATGGTTATATCTGCATGGTTTTACATCGAAGAAGGTGTTTATGGTTATATCTGCATGGTTTTCGTTGTACATAGTTTGACATCGTAGAGGCTGACTGTAATATTTCTAGTCAGGCGGTGTTTGACTGTACCGGCGAATTCGCTCGCACCTCTCTGTCTTGGCTGGACGACAAGTGATCGTTAGACCAATATTTTGCATTTTCGTCCGTTGTCAGATCGGTTAATAGATATTATATACAATAAACATAATTTTGTTTTTTCAGATATTTGAACAACAAGACAACTGTCATAAAATGCATAGGATAAGAATTCCAATGAAAGATGTTCTCTAGTGTAAGTATCTTATTTATGTAATACTTGATATTTAAAAATTTTTTTACTTTTCTAGACATATTTTGTTAGTTTTAACTAAGCTATTAACTTTAGTTTTATTTCGACAATAAGACTTATCCCAATTTAAACTTTATTTAATGATTGTGCGTTGACAGTTGAAACATGTATGTATACACATGTTATTCTAATATGAAATAAAGTAAATAATCAATTTGAAACTCATGATTAAGTGCTGTCATTTACTTTGAAATGCATTTTAATTAACCGATCTATTAATAAACATATAGCGAATAACGATCATTTTAATCAATAAAAAAATCAAAGATATATATTTCTAATAAAAGCAAGTTGAAACTTGATATAAATGAATACAACCACCAAAAATATAAAGATATATGATTAAATAATGTAATTTTCTGTTTTGTTTTATTATCGTTTCTTGTAACATATATATTTTTTTTTCTATAATAACTATTTACAATGCCTGAGGTCAATTTACCGAAAATTAGTATAGCACATAACACGGAATATAACTTTCTAGAGCATACTGGCTAATCCTTGTAAAAACATTTTAACATTCGGTTTCAAGCGTTTATTATTATTATTATGTACCTTTGTGTTTACCTTACCAGATACTTTATAACGAGGTTTTACAATACTTTTCTTTTTAGTAGAAATAGAGTTTATAAACATCTCATTATCGGAATCATTATCATCAGCCATTGAATCTGACTGAATAGCATTATATGCTGCTTGTGACTGAGGATTGCTATTTACTTGTATGGAAATTGAGTCTGATAAATTCTGAATCAGTCTGCGATTGCATTTCTTCTGAATGTACATTACTTTGAGCATTTTCATTATTTGAAATTTGTTGTTGTTGTCGAAGATGTTTCTGTAATTCGGCTAATGGAATATCATCTTCACTATCAGAATTTGACCTTTCTTTTCTAACATTCTTAGCAACTTGGGGTAATACTGATTCTGATATTTCTGAAGCATCATCAGTATCGCTATTTTCAGGTGTAACTACAAATGTGGCATTTCTTTTTGGTCTGCCAGTATCATCTGCTTTTGGTATTGGACCAGTCATTAATATTTGCGAGCCTAATTTGTTCTGCATGGACTTTAACTGTTGAATTGTCAAACTGATTTTTTATTATATAAGTTAATGGTGACCTTTTCTCCATAATTCTATAAAATGGCTTCCAATTCACATCTAGTTTGCTTCTCTTACGAAAATTCTTATAAAATACGGGATCGCCTATTTCAAATTTGATATCTTTTGCGGTCTTATCTGCATAGCTAGCTTGTTCTCGTTTTGCTTTTTTAAGGTTCTTATAAACAGATAGAAAAGTATTATGTTGTTCTTGTAATGCAATTTTGTGATACTCTTTCGCCATGATAGCGCTGCCTTGGTTGTAGCAACAGGTCGACCGGGAGAATTGGATCACGATTATATAACAAATAAAATGGACTATGCTTCGAAGTCCTAGAGACATTGAATCTAAGTGCGGCTAGTGTCATGTTAAGATGAATATCCCATTGTTTGAGATTTCCCTGGATTCTTTTAGCTAAGATATCATGTATGACATGATGAGAACGTTCATTTTTCGCGTTTCCGGCAGCATGATAGGTAGTTGTACGCACGTGATCAATTCTTAACTCTTTAAGTGTTTCTTTGAAAGCATTACTTGTGAATTCTGATCCATTGTCAGTGACAATTTGTAATGGACATGCGTATCTAGGGTAAATTTCTTCTAATAGTAAATGTATAATTGTATCAGTACTTTTGTCAGCAGTAGGGAAACACTCGGGATAACCACTGTAAAGGTCAATAAAACAAATAATGTAGCGGTTACCACTCATTGTTTTTTCATATGGCCCGATAACGTCGATACTCATGGTCTGGAATGAATACATTGGTACTCTTGTTTTCGCCCCATAGGTGCTTTTATTTTTGTAAGATTACGTGACTGACAATCAACACATTTAGAAACATATTCATACAATTCTTTGAACATATTTGGCCAAAAATATTTTTGTTTTATTGTTGTAAATAACCTCTGTGTTCCTGGGTGACCATTATTTAAATGATATTGAGTAATGACAAGGTGTTTTAAGTGTTGCGGAACAAACAATCTAAGATTAGGATTATCATCTACATTAGACAGATAATAAAGAACTTGGTCAATTTCTAAATATTTGCTCTGCACTGATTAGTTGGCTGTCCGTGACGTAGTAACATTTTCAGTTCAAGAATAGTTTTGATCTTTATCTTGCTCTGAGGCCATATTTAATTTTTCGAATTGTTTAATATCTTCTACAATTGGCTCTTGAAATTGGTATTCTTTGTTTGCTATTTCTTTGGCATTAAAGTGCGTAGAATCAAAAGCATTTACTTCATAGCTTTCATCAGTTTTCACAGCATGTGTATTATCATTATTTGAATTATTACTTGAATTTGAGACTGTTATTTCGAAGGCATTGTCATTTATATCAGGCTCATAAAGTTCAATATCGGACTTGTTAGCATTTTTATCATCAGCTGGAGGTCTAGAAAAGAAATCGGCAATTAAATTTAATTTTCCTGGCAAATATTCAATTTTACAGTTATAGGCAGAAATATTTAAAGCCCAAAGCTGAATTCTTTTGTTTTGCATAGGTGCTTCTAGAAGATATTTTAAAGGTTTATGGTCTGTAAATATAGTAAACTCTGCATTATGTAAATAAACATCTAATTTTTGTAACGCATAATGAATACTGAATGCTTCTTTTTCTATGGTACTGTACTTTCTTTGAGATTCACTTAATTTATGAGATAAGAAGTATATAGGTTTTTCAATACCAGATTTGTCACATTTCTGACTTAAACATGCTCCGACCACTAAATCTGAGGAGTCCGTGTATAGAATATAAGGCTTATTTGGGTCTGGGAATGCTAAAAGTGGAATACGTGTTAACATTTTCTTTAATTGTTCAAAACTTTCTTGACATTCTTTTGTCCATTTAAACAAAACACGTTTTCTTGTAAGATTGATTAGAGGTTCAACAATTTTAGAATATTTAGGGCAAAATCTTCTATAAAAAACAAGCAGCACCAAGTAAAGATCTGACATCTTTAACACATTTTGGTACCGGAAGTGACCTAATAGCTTTTACTGTTTCTGGGTCTGTTTTTATACCGTCATGATCAATTATAAAATCAAGGTACTTTGTTTGTTGCTGAATAAAACTGCACTTTTTCAGTTTAAGTTTTAATTTATGCTCTTTAAGCTTTGAAAATACCGTATGTATATGTGATAATTGTTCATTTAATGTCTTCGAAAATATAAGAATGTCGTCAAGATAACTGATACCAAATGCCTCTAAACCTTGTAAGACATGAGTTCTTGGAAAACTCCAGGTGCAGAAACTAGGCCAAAAGGGGTTCGGTTGAACTCAAACAAGCCTCGGAATGTCGTAAAAGCCGTTTTTTCCTTGTCTGATTCATGCACGGGTATTTGCCAAAACCCTGATCGCATGTCTAGTGTTGTAAAATATTTTGAAGACCCTAGTAGTGTTAAAATATCGTCAATTAATGGGAGAGGATATGATGTTGGCTTTGTAATTTTATTCAATTGTCTAAAATCAACACAAAACCGTTTACTGCCGTCACGTTTTCCGACAATAACAACAGGAAATGAATAAGGGCTATGACTTCTTCTTATAATATTAGCATCTAACATCTCATCGATTGCGTCACTCATAAATTTTCTATTGTTTAAAGGTGTGCGATATGGGCTTAATTTGATTGGAGGATGATTACCTGTTGGTATTTTCATGGTTACAGTATCTGTCTGTGATAATTCAGAATCTTTATTGGCGAAAATATTTCTATTTTTCCTTAATAAATCTCTAACAATATTAAAATGCTCTGAAGGTGTATGAATATCACGTTCGAAATCGTTGTTAAGAGGGGAAGTTGTTTGAAGAGCCTCTGTGACCGAGTTAATGCTCTCAACTTCTGAAACTTTAGCAACTACTGAATCTCGTTTCAATCTTATAGTTTTATGTGTATTATTGACAATCATAATAGGAAATCTTCTATCAGCCGAAAGTTTCATAACAGAATTTGTTATCATAAGACCTGGTTCAGAAGCAATCATTCCAGTTTCTATACTTTTTAATTCATATAATTTATCATTTTCCAAGCCTGGATTTTGTTTTAACTTAGCAGTGCACACATTAACTGTTTTGAGGTTTCAGAATAACATCCTGTTTTAATCTAACAATTGATGCAATATGAATATCTTCTTCGAGGGGTACATATGTATTATTAACTCTTAAGCAGCCTAAATCAAAATATAATCTAGCGCCATTTTGTGTTAACCAATCACGGCCTAAAATAATATTTCTATTCATTTTAGAAACAACATAGAATTTTTGAGTTGTTTCTGTTTTCCCTATTTGAAAATTAAGATTTATATAACCATCTATATGTAAATAATTTCCGTCAACTGAACATAAATTTATTTTCTGTTTTATAAGTTGAGGGGGATTCTTCAATTTTCTATATATTCTGCGATGCAGAAGACAAACTTCAGCACCTGAATCTACTAACGATCTGTATTTTTAGTTTTCTATTTTAATCAAACATGAATTAGGGCTTCCAGCTAATGCTATACTAAATTTTGGTATTTTATCGTTCCTGTCAATGACCCCTTTGTGACAGGAACTTGCTAGTTTTCCTGAAAATTTATTTTGTTTCTGTCGTAAAAATTTTGTTTACGACATTCTCGCATAATATGCCCAAAATTATTACATTTCCAGCACTTAATCTTTGATTTCAAACTATTATTGCTATTATTTTTCCTAAATCGTGAAAAATTTTGGCGGTGAAATACAGAATATATTTCATTTTTCCTAAATCTACAGTTACGCACATGGTGACCTGGTCTCTTACAGTACACGCAAAAATTTCTTGTATAATAATGATTACAATTATTTGCTCTGTAATTATTGTATTTTGCATGATTTTGAGAATTAGAAAATTTTACTCTGGCAGAAAATCTAGCTCTGAAATTCTGTTCATTCATTGCGCAAGTAATTGCTTCTTGTAAAGTTTTTGGCTTTTCTCTCATAAGTTTAAGTTTTAAATAATTATGCGCTAAATTATCCGTAAATAATTCTACTAACTGAAGTTCAATTAAACTATTATCTCCTAGTTTATAATTTTCATAAGCGGTTTCAGCACAATTAATAAATTTTTCCCCAAAAATTTGAACACTTTCTCCAAAATCTTGTTTTAAATTTCTCAAAAGATAAAATTCATGATGTAAATCTTTAATTTCCCCAAATCTAGTACTTATTTCTTCTTTTAATTGTTCCCACGAATTACGATGATTATCACGCAAATATCTACATATAAAATCGCTTACAGTCCCTTTACTTGATTGAAATGCGACTGATTTTATTTTATTATCATCCAAACCTTTTAAAACAGCATATTTTTCTATAGATTTTATCCAGTCATTAAAATATTTAGAATTTCCATCAAAATTTTGTACTATTTCTGATAAACCCTGTGTACCTATGACAGTTGAAATATTGTTCAATTTATCTGACAAATTTTCAAAAATTGTAGCCATTTCTTGATCTGACATCTTCAAAATTAGCAAATTACAGGTATATAAACGATCACTCACCTTTAATTTTCTATTTCAGGTACTTCGTTGTGTCCCGCTGTCCAAAATCGTCGCTTCGACATCGCTGGTCTTAGGCGCCAAATCAACCGTTGTCGTATAACGTAGAAAGAACTCACGGATGTTACATACTTTTAATATACAAATACAAACACACATGTGAACGAGTTGAATACCAAAACTGAACTCCCTCTCTGACATTTGAGAATAGTATATATAAAGACAACCTGTCATAAGGACATTTTATAATGTATATAAATACACGCGTTTTAGAGTTACATATATAAATCATCTTGACATAAGCTAGTCCGCATGCATCCTGAACTATAATACTCATAAATCATGTCATGTTCCATAGTGCACATTATGAAATAAAAACCTTAATATATGTATATACATGTTGACTTGTCATTCTTTTTGAATATAGCATGTATGACTAATTAGCCTGTGCAACCAGCTATACGACAAAATTTCGAGTAACTAACTCGAAATTTCGAGTTACTAACTCGAAATTCGGGTTAGTAAGTCGAAATTTCGAGTAACTTACTCGAAATTTCGAGTTACTTATCTCGAAATTTCGAGTAACTAACTCGAAATTTCGACTTACTAACCCGAAATTTCGACTAAGTAACTCGAAATTTTGACTTACTAACTCGAAATTTCGAGTTACTTATCTCGAAATTTCGACTTAGTAACTCGAAATTTCGACTTATTAACTCGAAATTTCGACTTAGTAACTCGAAATTTCGACTTACATTGCACGACTTTCATTGGTTGCCGGTGAAAGCAAGGATTGAATTCAAGATACTTTCTTTCGTGTGTAGCTGTTGCACATTGACAGAGCACCTTTAACATTTATTTAACAGAACAATTTAATAGGGTCAAATTGTCCACACATACTGAACATATCCTTCGCTTTTTTGTGGAGGGGGGGGGGTGTAAAATCACACTTTCCACATTTCCGTGTTAACCGGATGTTTCTTTTTCTTAAGCACACATACAACCATCATGTGAAAAAACAACAAGTCCAAAACCCACCCTATTGTAAACTGTGCAATATCATGTGTTAAATAAGTTTTAAATGGCGTGTATACGCCAGTTAGTCTGTCACGTTTCTTTATACTAATAATGTTTTTGTACTTTGATTCATATTATTAGTTATAAAGATTGTTGACAGGTTATATGGCCCTATATAAACGGCTATTTGTAAATATAACACGAGCCGCTATGCGAGGGTTATATTGTAAACAGCCGTTTATATTCGGCCATATAACCTGTCAACAATCTTTATAACGAATTTATAATACACATATATATATATATATATATATATATATATATATATATATATATATATATATATATATATATATATATATATATATATATATATATATATATATATATATATATATATATATATATATATATATATATATATATATATATATTATAAAACTATATAAACGTCACGATCATCCAATTACAAACGTGCAGTAATAGAATGTGTTGATAAAAGTTGATAAAAGTGGAACTTGTTGTTATATATATGTTCGGAATAATATAAAAGCATCCGATTTTACAAGAAATATAGTCAGTCCAACAAATGACAAAGGCCTCAGAACGCCTTATTTTGGCCACGCCGCGATACTTTCCTCAGATGTCCCACACGTGAAGTATGGGATCGTTTTATTCACAGGGATGAGAAGAATAATTATGATTAGTGAAAAGATATGTTCGAACAGATGGGATACAATACAACGTCTGAAGAACGCCTGAACGTACACATTAAAGGAAGCCTTGTGTTTTTAGGTCGTGTACATGCCGTTACTAAGTTTAAGTTAAATTTCAATAGTTTTTGTCCAGGCGCCCGTTTCTCCATCTCCATCGACCAACGGCACTCCCTACTATATCTTATATCATTTAACTAATAACTTTGGCCATTCCTGTAATGTTAATAAGTCGAAATTTCGAGTCAGTAAGTCCAAATTTCGAGATAAGTAACTCGAAATTTCGAGTTAGTATGTCGAAATTTCGAGTTAATAAACATACACCTGGCACTAATGCTCTTCCGTAAGTAGACGTGTAGTCAGTAAATGTTTAAAATTGTTAGTAAGTTTATTAAATAATATTGACGAAAAATTGACATGATTTAAAACATAAAAGTAAATGTATTTTTATTCATTTGCTATGTAAATGGGTTTTTTAACAATCGAAAGAGATAAAGACTAACCTGTGGACTACATTCCGAACAACAAGAAGTGTCGGTTTGATCATTTTAGCACATACCTAGATTTATAAACATAAATTTCAAGGTAATAGAAACATTAAAATAATTATGTCAAACACGATTACACCTTTGTCAGAACAGCCTATTACTATGTTCTTACAGATATCATTGTGAAGCGAAAACTTTTTGTCGTATATGACATTCATGTTTAAGTTACTGTTTATTTTAATTTAAACGATGTAATGAAAAACTCGTCTTTACATAATCACTTTGTATTATGTTTAGATAAATTTGGACATTTCAGATATGAAAATATCTATGTTTGGATCTTTGTTTACATTCCTTTGGTCAACCAAACGATTGCGTTATAGCTTCTTCCCGTGCCGTAAAATTTAGCTACAACTGTCGAGATATTGGTCATTGTATGTGGCAATGTTACAGCTCGTAAAACAATCACAATTACCTCAATACTTTATTGTTATCGTGTTATGTAATAATAAATATTTTGAAAATAAAATCCGAGATGAGTTTTTTGAGACGAAGAAAGACTGAAATTGTTATAATTTTTCTTGTTAAATATTTTTTTACAGAAATGTAATATTTATCACAAATCAATAGCAAATTTCTTGAAAAAGACAATTTTCTTGTTATTCACTATTATAGTTGTAAGCAAACATTTGAGACAAATATAAGCTGTATCAAAAATCATTAAAATGATGAAGCAATGCGATTTCCTTTGTGTGAACTAAAAGTATCATAAAAACTCAGAATCAAATTGTTTTACAGATGCTGAATGTACTGTGTCGCCAAGCTCATTAAGATATTAGTATCAGGCGATTGGGGATAAATTTAAAGTACATTGTGTTTATTCTTATATGTTCTAATATTATTTCACTTAAGGAGACGTTGCCTCTCCAGCTGCGCATTTATCTTTATATACTAGATGATAAAAAATAAATGCTAGCAGTTATACGTAAAACAGGTGTTTTTTCGTCTTGCTTAAGCCTTTTGGGAATTCATTTGTAGAAAGGAAAGACTTTTTAAAAAAAAAATCTTGAAATGTTGACATGGACTTTAAGCTTCGGTATTTTAGGTAAAACCATGACGTAAAATGTGGCAATAAATATCCTAACATTGAAGATTTGAGCACAAAACAGTCATGCTATACTCTATAATTTCATCGTCAGCCAACGTCATACAAATTGTATTGAAAAACATTTATTGCATTTCTTTGTTTACGTATACAATATTGACATTTAGAATTTGAACCTATTCATCTTAAATATAAGTTTGATAGCTAACTCATTTTTTGGTTATTACACCCCTACAGATGAATAAAAGCACTATACATCTACATTTATTATCATGTTTCCTTAAAGGAAAAAAGGACAAAAGGTTCATAAAAACACGTGTGCTTTTGCATGCTATATGTTCATTTTCAATTTTAAAGAATATCCAAATTATACATTGTTAATATTTTACTCAATATTTGACATACACATGGAAAATGTGTCCAATGTAAACATACTCACTTTAACGATACCGTGTAAAAATATAGAACGATAATGAATCCATCATGGTATCATAACTTTTAAAGAAGGTATTAAAATATTTAGTGACTTGTTTCTGCACCCATCCACTCATATGTAGACATAAAAAGGGAATTTTGTTTATTTGCTACTGTTTTGAATAAGAACAATGCTTATCTGATCTTTACACCTATTGTTACATCATAAATAGTTCCTTTATTGCCAAATCTAGACATCAAGCCAATGTTATTCCGACCAAACATTTTATTTTGTTGTTTCATTTATAGAAAACTGTTTGTATGTTTTTTAGATAAATCTTCTGAGAATTTGTACCATGATCAATTGGCAGCCACGTTACATTTGGGATAAAGAAAGTTTGTGGAGTCATTGTTATATAGTCTTATGTTACAAACAGATCGCTGACGGTGTAAGAGTATATTTAATATATCTTGTCGTTATTAGTTATTTGACATTTCATTTTCAGTATGTTATTCAAAACAAGTGTATAAATTTTGAGCAGCATGGCAAAATGCAATTTTTCTAGATGCTTTGAAGGTTGTCACACGGAGACGACGTAAGCCTGTAAAAAACAAAGTTTCGGAAATGTAAGACTTTAGTAAAAAAAAAATTGTCAAATTATTTTTTGTCCAATATGATTGAATTTTTCAAATGAATCGTAACATATTTACATGACACATTTATTTGGTAATACGTACTATTAAATTTTAACCTACACTTGGACTTAGCAGAACTTAAAACAGCAATGTGATTGCACAAAAAATAATGTTGATCATTAAATATTCAATATCGCTGATTCCTTAATCTATTTAACTTGAAAAAAAAATCTACATGTAGACATAAGTAAGTATTATTTTAACAAGGAATGTATTATCATTTTTATCATTGATGGGAATTACCTCCAATATCTTTTCTAGCTTTGCTATCTAGCATACCAAGACCATGTAAATTCGAATTTAGGAAACAAAGTAGTTAAGGTTTTTCAACGTGATATAATATAAATAAGAATTGCTGGATGTTATTGATACATACCTATTTTTGGTACAACATTTATACAGACATTACTGCTTTTATGCACCTGTATGAAATATAATTGCTATAAAATCGCAAACACTCGGCTTATCTGTGTGTAAGTACGTACATTTTCGGGTCATTGGGAATAATTGAGTAATTTTGATGCAAACGTGTGTCTGCAAATACATTAAACAAGAATAAAATGCAAATAAATTTTAATAACACAACGCATGATTTAAAAGTATCAATCTAGATGATAGCAAGAATATAACAATTAAGCAATGACAACCTTCTCCCTCATATTCCAGATTTAGATTAAAATTTCCAGCTTAAACTTCATGTCATCTGTATGGCGATGATTTATTGCAGATGTGCAAAGATAAGCTCATATATATGAGAAACATCTAAAGTAATAAAACATATAACTTACAAAAATATTAATGAAATGCAAAGAAACTTTAATTTGATTTAATTTCCCATGTACCAAATATCAAATTGCAATGCTCTTGTGTAAGCTAAAATAACGGGCAAAATCATGCTCACAGGAAAACGTGAAGCTTAAACAAAGTTTGCATTACCATTTTGACATTGATGGTAATTAGATTTGATATGTTCTCCCAATTTGTTGTCTAGCATACTAAGAACATGTCCAATTTACTGTTCAGAAAGACAATATTTAATGGTTTTTATTTTCATGTACATTTATTTAAAATGATCGATATTGTTGCTTAAACTACATGTGACAACATAGACCTACTTTTATAGAACAGCCCTACTTGCATGTGTCAATATTAAGTCACTTAAATAGATTTGGTTATATGTGTGCTTTCAGTGCTATCCCGGATCATGTTTCAGTGTCTTCGTGAATAGATAAATAAATTTGATGCATGCATATCTCAGTAAAATCAGAAACGTTAGCTTGTAAAATAAGAATAAAACATGAATACATCTTTATGATAAGATGCATGAATTCTAAAGAAATCATAGATGATAGTTAGAATAGAGCAATAAAACAATACCTTCTTTCCAAGATTAAGATTAAAAACTTCAAGCTTAAATTTCAAGTAATCAGTTGCTGTCAGTAGTTTTGTCATGATTTATCGCATAAATACAAAGATACACACGTAAATATGAGATAACTCTAAAAAAAAAACATATCAATTGAAAAAATATTTGTTGAATGAAATTTAATCTGATTCAATCTAATTTCCATGTAATTTTCATATGAAATATCAAATCGTTATATTCTTCTTTAGGGAAAAAATCGTGCAACAACTGAAATGTATATCAAAAGGGGTGTTTATGTATGACGATTAAAGTGATGCATTAGATTTATTTAAATCGAAAAATAAGATATTGAATACTAAAATACGATATATAAAACTCAAGAACCCAAGCAAATAAAATGTACTAATGCTAATTGTTGTTGTTATGCGCCAATGTGAATTAAAATACTTTATTTCACAGATATATTTTACTTCATACTTGATACATCGCTTGTAGAAGCATAAATTCTTTGTCTCTTTTCCTGTTATTAGTATGTTTTTGCCTACTAAATCTATTTAAAGCCAAGAAAGCACAATTTATATGACTGTGTTATACTAAAGAATGATAATAAAAAGTAAAAGCAGAGTTAGAAGTATAAATAACTGATCAGTAAGGGAATTGTTTGTTTTAACCCATTACTTCATATACACGCCTTTTAACGCCCTTTTCACCCCCCCCCCCACTTTTGTTGTCTCAAATGATGAAAAAATGCCTTATTTAGGCCCCAAACACTTGTTTTTGTTTGAGAAATGTTGTTAAAAAAAGTGACCTCTTTTTCGGCGCGGCCCCCCAACCAAAAGATACATCAGGGGGTTGCCAGAAGGGGGATGTGCCCCCTTCTGTTTGGGGGGGGGGGGTTGAAGGGGGGGGGAGTCCCCCTCATCGCCAAGAAAATTTTGGACTTGTGAGAGGCTGTAAATGACCCCAGATTGATCATAAGGTAACGTGTAACCAACGCTGAAAAGCATTTGACTCTATCTCAATCCATTGAGAAGTTGCAGCACTTTGAAATCAATTTTGATGGAAAAAATCAACGCAAAATAGTGATTTTTGGCAATTTTGAGATGTCCCCTCGTTGCCATGGTAACAGAAAATTTAAGCCTGAGCATGTTGTTGCAAGGGCAATGGTCCAGTCATCATTTGTGCCAAGTTTGATTAGTGTTGAAGCAGTTTTTATAGTATTATAGCAATTTGAACTTGTAACGGGAGACTTTTCAATGAAAACAGCCATTTTTCACAAAATGCTCATGAAGTAATGGGTTAAGACAAATTTTGCAAAATTGATTAAATTGCGTCTTAAAAAAACTAAGGTATAAATTATCAATATGATATATTAAAGTTGATGAGTCGAGACACTTAGAAAGCAGTAGATAGTTTATCTTAATTATGTTAATTATCAGATCAGTCGGCATCTACAAATATAGAATCGACTTGCCTGGTATGTTACACCATTAAGATCGTGTGTATGTCATAATCGTATAATTGTCTCTGAACATTAATGAAACCATCAAACGGCAGACTAACCTATAAAATAGTTTAGATATAAGATCTTATGAATCCAGCATGCATTTGAATGTGATCGAAAATTAGTATAGCCTGAAGAAGGTTGGGAAATACATACAAAACGTTCAAATATAGAGTTTTCTTTGTATATACGAGGGATCATTTACAGGGATACTCTATATAATATACATACATAACCTAAGATTTATCAACTTTAGCTATCTTATGACAACAATATTTAAAAATGTTTAAAAATTGTTACGTTTCAAGTTCACATTTAATACCATAAGTAAATGAATGTTAAAAATATTAACTATTCATTTTTTCAAACTTTGTAATTTACTTGTGCTTTTATTAAAAACCGATTGAAGTCAAACTTTGTAATCCTAATTAATGCGTAAAAGCATTCTGAAATAATTGAAAGGAATAAAGAACGAATGAATTTTTTTATAACCAGGAATATATCGATTTTGTGATCTGCCTATTTTGGAATTTTGTGTTATATTCATACGTCATATGCATAAGTTGTCAACTGATGAAAATAAAGAAGAAAACAAATTTGAGCTTTTAGACTATTTTAGCGTCTCTGAATTCCGAACATCTTCCCCAGCTGTGTCAATATGTTTGAAACCACGTATTGTAAAGAGTACATCGTAAATTGTCGAGTGTCTTCAGATATCAAATTTTAGACATAGAAACATGTTCCGTATAAATGAATAATGTTTCTCAAGTATAACGCAAATTAGTTCTTGCTTTTATAAGAAAACCACCTGCCTGTCTGTCAGACAGAATTTGTTTTTACACACTGATTTACTACTCTGTGGTATCACCCGACATAGATATTGAAACTGAAAAAAATAAATTTGCCCCGACAGTTGACATTTCTTGAATATCTCAATCTTCTTTCAGATATTCCGTTTAAAATAACTGTTTCACTGAATTTATTTTACATTTAAAAAGGCAATTTATAGGATCAATATGATTATGTTATTGTTAAATAAATAAGATGAAATATTAGGATTGAACAAGACAATTGAAGTGCCTTGTGAGCCTTGCCAATCCAAATCAGTAAAAGGTATGTTTTATTGACATCACTACTACTAGAACTAGTTTTAAAACGAAAACGTATTAAGTATTTTTAAGATGATGCTTATTTTTTCGACAAAAAGCTATTTATACCAAGTTAGACTAATAGACAAAGATTGAAACAAATGGATAGTCAGGAAATGATCATTCATTCTTTCTTGTCCTGTTTGTGATGCACATATTCACAATCTGCTTGGATTATGCGAGTAAGCTATCCAGCTAGCTTACGGAACGTCGGTGGTTCTACACAGGTGCCCGTTCGTGCCTTGAATAACGGAAGGGCACCTGATGTTTTCCTCTACCAGTAAAGCTGTAAATTCGCCATATGACCTATACTGTGTTGAAAATGACGTAAAACCCAAACGAACAAACAAACGCAATTTGTTTATGCATCAATTTATCTTTTCTTTATTGACAGCATATATACTGCATTTGACAAGTATATCTAAATATTTAATGGGGCTGTCATCTTGGCTCCATCTAACTTGAATTGAATTCAACATGCAGACAGGAATAAGTACTATTACAACCGAGCATGCATTTTCATTTCTTCATTAATGTTATATCTAATATCGTTGGAAGTGTATTGTCGCTTTGTTGCTGTCTAACAATTTTGCGTTCTTTAAATTTATTGAATATTCCTTCGAAATGATTGAATTTTTCTGTATACTTAGGCTCGAACAACTTGCATCTAATTTTATATAACTTTTCCGCACCTGTATGAAGGAAAACTTTTCGATACAAATGTATGATGATTAGAACATGCCCGGACTTTATGCATTTAATATATAATGGGATAATGAATATTTAAATTCACGTCAGCCTGTTAAATAACCAACAGTAAAATAAATCTGTATAATACGACGCTTTACTCAGTGTCTTCGTGAATAGATACATTATTCTGATGCGTGCATATCTTAGAAAATCAGAAACGTAAGCTTGTAAAATAAGAATAAAACGTAAATTAATCTTAATAATATGATGCATGAATTCTAATGGAATCATATATGATTGCTAGAATAGAGCAATAAAACAATGCATTTTTCAAGATTAAGATTAAAAACTTCAAGCTTAAATTTCATGAAATCAGTTGCTGTCAGTAGTTTTGTCATGATTTATCGCAGAAATACAAAGATACACACGTAAATATGAGATAACTCTAAAATCCAAAACATGTCAATTACAAAAATATTTGTTGAATGAAATTCATTCTGATTTTATCTAATCTCCATATATTGAAATATCAAATCGTTATATTCTTCTATAAATCGTGCAACAATGAAATTATTAAAAAAGATGTATTTATGTGTGACGATTTAAGTAATACATTAGATTAATTTCAATCGAAAAAAAGATATTGAATACGAAAATGCGAAATATAAAACTCCAGAACTCAAGCGAATAAAATGTACTTATGCATTAGATATCGGTACAACATATATCATAGTAACTATACATATATTATACATGTATTTGACTTGACTTATATATTATAGTTGACTTGTGCCGCTCTATTCTCACATGCTTATTATTAAAAATCAGTTTATGTTCCACTTTCATGAAAAAATAAAACATTCGAAATACACGACAAAATAATCTTCATAACTAATTAAAAAAAAACACAAAACAACAAAATTTTAAAAAACACCCTAACACAACAACGGACACCAATAACACTAAATGTTGTTGTTATGCGCCAATGTGAATTAGAAAACTTTATTTCACAATTTAAATTTTCTTCATACTTGAGAAGCATAAATATTTTTGTATAATACGACGCTTTACGGAATCATAGATGTTTTCAAGTATAGTACAAGAAAACAATAACATTATACCTCCTCATATTTCAGTTTTAGATTTCCGGCCCAAATGTCATGTGGTTGATTGCCATGATTTATCGCAGATATCATGGGATAATTTGATAATTAATAACCTTCTCTAAAATATTTTAAACAAATATATGACATGTTATAACATTTGCGTATGCAGTAAATTAGAAATTGTAAGTACATTCATTTGAAATAAATGAATTGAGAAAAAATACATCACATGTTCCGTATAGTGTATTAAAATCATAGATTTCCCATGGAAGCCAAAAGACTTTTTTTGGGGGGGGGGGGGTTTTTTGTTTTTTTTTTTCATTTTTTTTTTTTTCATTTTCAGTTCTTGTTGCTGGTATTCAATAGCCTAAATAGCAAATAATACATTGCATATTTTGATGTTAAGATATTATATTTTCATCAAAGTAAATTTTCAATTTGGAATGCCATTAAATTTATGTAACTCTGTTTTGTTTTAGACGTGATTGTCAGATAAAAGACGTCGTTATCTTGCATACATAAAATAGGAAATAGCACTTTTAAAAAGAAAAGGTAGTTTATTTGTGCCATTCATGTTTACTGGCCGTTTCTATATATTTATTATGATAGAAATACATGTTTTCGACTCTGATGTCAAAAATAACATTTACATTGTGTGCCAAAATAAACATCATTAATCGTTTTTGCACCGGATATGAAAAAAAGAAAAAGAAATTATTTCGTGTGTAAACATGTGACATCTTTATAGAAAGAAATACAAAAACTTCATTGCACAAGTTAAAAATAAGGAAACTACTTCGAACAAAGAATAATAACCCTGTGGCAACCCTGATTACTCGTTACATGAGCAGTGATTCAATTTCACGTTTTTAAAACCCAATTTACATATGCATAACGAATTAAAATAAAGAAGAAAATCAATCTTAACTTTCAGAATTATTTAATCATTTCTGAGTTACCACTTTCTTCCCCAGCTGAACAAATATGCTTGAAACCATGTAATTGTAAAGTGTATATCGTAAATCGTAGAGCGTCTCGTCTCTTGAGATCAAACTTTCAGACATAAAGTCGTGTTTCGTTTCTCATGTAAAATACTAATTAGTTATTTTTTATTTTTAAGAAAACCACCTGCCTGTGGATCAAAATGAATCTGCATTTAAACACACTGCTTAACTACTTTGTGGTATGATTCGATACAAAGGACTTCAACAAAAAGAATTTTTAATTATGATATTTTGAGTTTATGATTAAGCCATGACTTCTGGTTCTTAGTCTTTAAATCTTACTTTATATTCGACCGTTTGTGTAATGTAAATGCTTAAGCATAAATTTCTTCATGTTCTGAGTCACGAATAATGCCCACACAGCTAACATTTCTTGAGCCAAATATATATTTTTGTTTTACAGAACAAATAAGGATATTTACCTAACTTTGCTGTCAAATCTGTTAACATTGTGCAAACATTTAGTTCATATTTAGTTTATCACAGGCCAGATACATTATGTTGATGCATGCATATCTCTGTAAATCTAGAGGCGCCAGCTGGTAAAAACAATAATTAAATGTGAATTAATCTTTATAATACGACGAATAATCTAATGGATTGAGTACTGTAAAAGAGATAAAATTAAAAGAATGACATTTAGTCTCCTCATATATCAGATATAGATTAAAATTTCGAGATTAAATTTCATTTCATCAGTTACTGTCAATTATAGTTCCAAGATTGTTTTGTAGATTTGCAGACGTAAGCATTGCGCATTTCAGATTACTCCGACAACTTAAATAAAAATCAATCTGCAATCTGATTAATTTATTTCCTTACGTACATTCAAAATATCAAATCATAGTATCTTTGAGCAATTAAAAAAATCTTGAAGCAATAAAATGCATAAAATGATGTTTATGGTTGATGAAAACAAGTAGAAATGATAGATTTAAAAGTTTTTTAATCACATTTATGGACCTTTGCTATTTTACAATACTTTTTCGTCGCATGAATGATAAGACAGAAAGCAATAGATTGCAAATCAAAATCCATGTCTATCGAACTCGAGTAAAAGTAATATTTAGATTTAACAGATACCTAAAATTATTCTCTAATGACTACTTTGAAGGCATGATTTAAGACAAGTAATAAGCTAGACTTTTAAGAGAGGCATAGAAAATGACTGGTGTCCTAAATCTAAATCCGTGTAGTTCAGATGATCACAAGTTGCATGGCTTTTACTCATAAGATCAATTTCATGAAAGTGCTCACATCGTGAATTTCACTCTTAAAATAAGATGCGGCATGGCTTCGTAATTTTTCAAATGTTTTTGGAATGATAATTCATAAAATATTCTCATACTATTCCAAAAGAGCATTTTAATTTTGTTACTGTAAATATCACGCATTCTGCTTTCATGGGAAAGTATCGGTTTTACATTTCCGACAAATTCAAAATGTAAAAAGTACACACTACTAACGCATCGATATACTACGTCAATAATGGACAATATACTGAATGCATGTGACAAGTAAATGTTAATATTTAATGTGGCTGTCATCTTCGAGTTATGTAACTTGGATTGAATTCAACATGCAGACAGACATAAGTACACATTTAACAGAGCATGCATAATCATTTTATCATTGACGGTAATTATAGTTGATGTGTTTTCTCACTTTGCTGTCTAGAAAATCTCCAACAAAGGAAACAAAAATGTTCTTAGGATTAATATTGTTTTTATCGTTTATGTAAAATGCATATATTTTTGCAGATCTTGACTGCATACATGTACCTCATTGAAGTCACTACAATAATTCAAATATCCGGTTATAAATATAAGCACATGTTTTGGACGGTGTATTCCTAGACTGTTTCTCAGAAAATTTGATGCATGCATATCTCTGCAAATTTATAAACCGTTCCTTGTAAAACAAGAATAAAATGTAAATTAATCTTTTTTATACGACGACGCATGATCTAATGGGATCATAAAAATCAACGATGATTGCAAGAATAGAACAATAAAAAATGACAATCTTCCTCCACATGTCCCAGATTTAGATTAAAATTTCGAGCTACAATGTCATGTCATCCATTACTGCCAGCTGTTTTGCCATGATTTATCGCAAAAATATAAAGATAAGCACGTAAATGTGAGATTAATCTTAAAACAAAAAGTATAACTTACGAAATAACCATTGAAAGAAATTCAATCTGATTTAATTTAATGCCACATGTTAATTTGATCTAGATTGAAAACACACAATGATACATGTATTGAATTACGTAAAATGAATAAAATAAAGCATTTCAATTTATGTTAGTGCTGCTGATCAAACCAACGGTTTTTTACAAATATCATCATACATTTCGACAAGTAGAAGAAAGAGAGAAACAAACAAACAAACAAACAAATGCAACAATTTAGAAACATCTCATAAACGTAAATTACCCCCATCAAATTAGATTTGAAAGTAGCAGATCAGAATTTATCACAACTTTAACATAAATTATAACTTCACATTTGCGTATACAATACATAAAAAAACACAGATGTGCAATTCGAGGAACCAAGAGTGATACTCCATTGTAAATACTTAATACAAAAATAGTAGATCAGCTGAATTTATCACAAATTAATCATAAATTGATAAACGTCAAGTTATTCTGAAGAAGACAAAACGTCGACACTAAAGAATAACATTAAAATCACTTTGTTTTTATTGCACTGATTATATATATTATTGTAAATACTTGAAATACTTACAATCGGTAAAAACAAATAAAAGACAACACCACATGTGTTGTATAGTGGGTTGACTCCTAGTATTGTCCCGTCAGACAAAAGTTTTATTTCCAAATAGATTTATAAATTATGTCTGTTTATTCTAATGTACTAGAAATTAAAATAACTAAATCTTTCATATGAAAACGTATGCAAATTAATAATGGACATGACAGTCTTTATATTTTATTTTAAAACATATAACAAGTGTTTCAATCAGATGAACCAAAAGTCCTAATTTCAATAAATAGTTAATAACATATGTACATATGTTTTAAAATCTTTACAACTTACATACTACTGGTATGTCTTGTCTATGCTTAGAATGTCCCTTGAAAGTTCAAAATCAACATGTAATGTTCTTTCATAAGTAAAACAAATCAGGCAACAATGAAATGCATAACACATTGGTGTTTACAGATGAATATATAAGTTAACAAGTGGAAATGATAAATCAAAAATTATATACGAGTACATTGAAAAATAAAACAACAGTCAAAGTATTTGTCATTTAAACTTATTGATTTAATAATATCGAAACAAAACCCGCTTATATCAGTTACTGTAAACTTTAATTTTGCACAAATGACTGGAGAACATTAGTTTTTATGCGGTTGAAGAAACTTTATTTTCTGTTTTGCACATCCGACGGATAAACGATGTCCATAAGTATATTTACTAAAAACAGCTTTAAAGACATGAAAAGAAAACATAACGTATTTTATTGTTGTTGTTTTATGTTTGAACACTAATTCTTAACATTTGTCATTTAAAAAAAATAAGTATTCCAGTTTCATGACAAAATGTTACATTCAAAATGTGTATCCCAGATAAACAATACTTCTTTATCTGTTAACAAAACACAATTCGAAAACAGACACAACGGCAGCAATGATTTTGCCATCAATGACGTTAAATGTTATAATTTGGCACCATGAATCTGAAAACTTTATTTCACTATTTCTTTGCACGTCATACTCGAAAAGACGCCATGTTGCATGAATACATAAGTGTTTATTTCTCTACGGAAAAGATTATCAATTGGCGAGCAAATCATTTTTTTGCCTACAGCTATCATAAGCGACAAAAACAACGTTTTCTACGAATGACAATGAGATAAAAGTGGTGAAAGAAGTATAAATGAAGAATAGTTTGTTTTATGAACTATTTTGCTGAATCTTCGGCATCATGCTGAAAAGATAAATTATTGATTTATTGCCATGTTAAATTAAGATGATAAGTCGTTATTCAAAGAAGTTTATATAAACTAAACAAACCCTATCTGCAACATTTTTATTTTCTTTTGTGCGTTCTTTGGGGATTTTGTTTTTATCTGTTTCATGTAAAAACTTAGCAATTGTAAACAAACTCTAATTCAATATATAATCAACTGCAGGAATGAATGTTTAAAGTCATCACTATCACTCTGCAAAAAGAAAGTCGTCTTGCACGGTATGATATGTGACATCATTAAAGATTGCGTGTATTTCCGAATCGTCTTCTAACTTTGATGGAATCGTAAAACGGCAGACTAGCCTATAAAATATTTAAATCATGAGATCTACGGACTTTAACTTAACGTTCATTCAAATATTAAAGAAAAGGTTTTCGCCAGAGGCTCACATGATATAATATTATTCAACTCGTTCAATAAATTCAATAAATTCAGTATTGAACCTTAACTCATTCAAAAACCTCTCTATTTTTTAATATCGCAACTCCAAATTACACGGAATTAAGTCAAAACGGAAATTATTTTAGATTAAATATGTTCAGAGGACTTTTAAAACGAAATTCGATTAAAAATCGGTCTTTTGCATGTCATATTTTGTCACTTGTGTATTTATTTGAAATGGTTAGTGAATGAAAATCATTTTACTTCATAGCATGAATTTAAAGGTAAGAAAATAAGTAAACCACAGGAGCAAATAACTAGTAGTATGCAATACTGGCCACATAAACAGTGATTGAATTTCAATTCTTTTTTACGCGACTTCCAAACAGAATAACCATTATCCTGCTGGAATCGAAGTCATTTGCCTTTGCTACCAACATAGAGCCAAACCTGTCTGCACATCCATGCAGTTTGACCTCACTCTTTATTGTTATGAGCTTTTTTTGTATTTTGAATTCCCTTTAATTTTGAATGGACTATTCCAAATTAATGACAAGGCAATGCCATAATACAAATTTAGGAAGTTTAAGATAAAAAATTGTTAAGAAAGAAATCGTATTTTTTTTCAGACTAATTAAGCGTCCGTTCGAGGTTCAAACATCTTCCCATGCTGAGTCAATATAATGATAAATATATCATGGGAAAAAACAAGAGCATATCGTAAATTGTTCGACGTCTCACGAGATCAAACTTGCAGACATAGAGTCGTGTTAATTGCAGATGAATATTTTTTCTCACGTTAAAAGCTAATTAGTTTATTTTTTTTAAGAAAGCCACCCGATTGTCGATAAATTCTTAATCTTCTTTTGCTACAATTGCTTTGTTATTCTAGACGCATGTTTTTCGGTTTTAGATAAAACAGAATATGTTGAGCTTTTGAACTTGTTGTAAAAATAAAATCGTTGGATGATCTGACAATAAAAGGGAAAATCGGTTGTAAAAATAGTTCATTTGATCAAATGTAAGATAGTTAATGTGCCACTAAATTCATGCACATTATTTGAAAATCGTAATTTACATGCACAATTGTGAAAATTTGACCAGATGATTATTTTTTAATAAAATAATTTAATAAGAAACATTCAAGGAACGCAGGCAGCTACAAAATTAGCCACATGCATCCTCGCAGATTACCACAAATACCAATATTTCTTTATATTATATTTCTTATATCTCGTTATAAACAAATGAACGTCTAAACTAAAATGTGTTAAAGACGTAGACAGATGTCTCTGAGCTTAAGTGATTAAGGTCGCCGACTTCAAATAACTTGCCCCCAACGCTACGAATTTGAAATAATGCACGAGGTTTTCCTCCACCTTGAAAGTCACCGTGACTTAAAATACAACAAACAAACAAACAGGAAAAAAAAAACAATGGAGACTGACACTGCGGAAAATTATATGGATATACAGAATTTTACGGAATTCAGTATATTATTAACACACGAGTAAAAAAAACGGGAAACTTGAAATACGGAGATGTACGGAACCGTATAATATGCGAGTCCGTACTTGATTTATATACGGTGATTCATATACTTGTAATATACGGTGATCCGTATACTTGTAATATACGGGAACTTTGTTGTACGAATTCCATATTTTACTAAAATACGGAATTCTCTAACAAGTCCGTGTATATCTTAATATGAAATTCCACACTCTTGCAATTACGGAGTCTGTATATAAAAAAGTGAATTAAGATAAAGGTAACAAACTCTCATCAAGTTTTACTATGGAAAAAAATGTCAAATCATGAAACAAAGCAAAAATGCGAATGTGATGGACATTACCGCTTTAAAAACAAATGAATAGATTTGTCTAGTCATAGTCTGTATATCAAACATTATTCACTTTTTTAATGCCATAATGTCATCAATATTCTCTTTAATCACCTTTAAAATTATAACACTCGATGTCTTTAACCACTGAAACGGTATTATTCTGAATTTGAATTTCATTGTCTCGTATATTATTTAGACGCTTATAAACTATTAATAATACTATAAATATTAATCAATTTATTTATTTATAAATATTTGCTCAAAAGTAACATTTAAAAAATAATTTGTGTGCGTTTCATTTTGTTGAAGTTTAAAGTTTCATGGAAACATTACTAAGTGCTGGAGTATAATACATTTTTGACTAAGCCTCATATTTATTTCTTTTTCTCTTTTTCTTGTTTGGGTTTTACGTCGCACCAGCACAGTATATGTCATATGGCGACTTTAATTTCCAGCTTTAAACCCTTAGTGGAAGCCTTCATGTGCCCTTCCGTTCATCATTTCAAGCACGAATGGTTACCACCACCTACGTTAAGCTGTTTAGCTCACAAAGCGTTTAGGGGCAAGTGGCTGGTGTTCAACGCTCTTTACCACATAGTCACGGACGTCCCTATATATTTCTTCAGTCTGCGAATAAAATGAATATAGTGTTGTTCTTTTGTCACAAGACACATTAATATCATAAATACATTAAACAATATTTCTATTGATTTATCATACGGTTAAAATGTATGTTTTTAAAACGAAATGCCATTAAGAAGTTCAAACAATTTTAATTGAACCTAAAAGTTAATGGAGCTCCATTAAGGCCCAAAAGTCTAAAAACATTTAAACTTACATTGATCAACCGGGATCAAATTAAATGATAAAATGTGAGAAAGATGATAACGAAACATGCTCATAATTAATTTAAAAATCGATATTAAGTTGCTTCAAACACTGATTTGAATTAAAAGCGTTTGAAAACTTTTTCACTTTGAGCTCACGGAGGAAAAAAAACGGAGTAAGCCCATGACCGGAAAATTTTCACACAAGTAGAGTCATTTGAAATGTTTTTCTATATCATTTCAATTGAAAATATAAAAATAAGTTTGTGTCTCAGCATATCTATAAACATTTAAGAATAACTAAACTATTCATTTATTTCGCCTTATGTCTTTTCATTTTCTTTGATTCAATTTACAAAGAAGACTTATGGCCTTTTCTCCATCAATAAAACACGGTAATATTGCTTTATCCAATTAGCCGTCGGTATCAAATTTTACGTTATAAATTCTCCCACTCATTTTGATAGCTTTACATTTTCGGACGTAAATAACAAATGGTTTATAAATCAAAGTGTTCAGAGATACTTCAGAAAAGGGAAAATAATATAGTGCTTTTTTAGCGTTGTGAATATAGAAAAAATGAACTGAAGAATTTAAAGTCCAGTTAAGCCAACAAAAATTTTATTTTTCAAAAGTAAAAGTGTCTAAAAGTTACTAATTGACCAATGTGCTGATGCATATTTTGTTTCGTTTGTGTTTTGGCGATTAGTACATTTACAGTGATTTTACATTTTGTATAGAAGACAAAATACCACTTAGTTTACTTTTTGCTACATTTATTACAAAGTACGAATATTTTACACTTAGCGCTATATTTTTTGGTGATCTATTCTAAATCTAATAAACATCATTATAAACCATTAAAGAAAACTTCATTTCTGATGCAAACTGTGCTTTAAATCTTGTTCTTTTTGAAGAAATGCAAAACCTGAATACCTCCTACATATGAAATTATTGGAATAAAACTAGTTTGAAATGTATGTAAATTGTATCGAATAGTAAAACTGTCTAACTGACAGACGGACTCTGCATATAAAAAGGTTTTCTTCAGTTGCTATCATTTGATTATGACGAGAATAAAATATGTTGTTTGATAAAAACACGTGACAAAACTTATAATTACGTTATAACTGTTTTATTGTATATTGTCCTGTCGTTGTTATGTATCATAATAGTCGGTTATTGTATAACGGCAAATATAATTCACTTGCAACTAATCTTTTAACTGAAAAAAATTGTTGCTTCTGAAGTAGAAGCTTACATACGAGTACGACGATAGTTCACTATTGTCAGAAAAGCTGCGCATTAAACCCTTGGAATTCAATAATAAAAGAAAATAATCCATAATATGACTGAAGAAAAAATTACCGCTTGTTTTGTAATGTACTGCATATTTATCTATAGATTATGAAAATAAAAGGCAAACATATTTGCCCCACACAAACTTTGATACTTTAAAAGATCCTGTATGTTGTAATTAAGGTTGTGACAACACTCAAGTGAAATTTTATATATGTATATAATTATGCTTCTAAAGCAATTTTCAAACATCAATAATTTGTATAATATGTACTGCAAATGTTTGTCCACATTATATGTAATCATTAAAATATATGCATTCATTTCTTATTGAAAAAAATTGACTTAGACTTTATAGAAAATTAATTTATTTTAACCTCCTTCCTTTAATAACATGAAAAGTAAATTGGTAATACTTTTACAAATAATGCTTTTTTTGGAACTTACAATATTGATAAATCTTCATTTGAGCATAATATTTATGATATAAAACCATAAACAATTGTGTTACAGGATCTTCGTGCATTCATTGTATTGCATGTTGACGTCATAATGGAAATTGCTTACAATCTTCACCACTAAATTTTCATTGTGCGATGAAATGATATAATAATTATTTAAAATGACTCACAGACTTAAAATAAAGCAACAATCGTTTCCTATAAAAACATAATGATTTATAAGAAAAGTAAAAGGGCCAGTTTTATCTTTAAATAAAGCTACATACATCTCACTTTATTCAGAGTTTTACATTATAAATAGACAATATAAAGTAATACATCAATCTCTGAAGCCATATCTTGTTCGTAATGTCGTAAAAGAATTGACGACCACGATAGAAGTACAAATAAATGCATACATAGGAGTAGATTTTTGCGTGATATGTCATTGGAAGGCAGTTCAAAATTAAAATAGACGGAAAATAAACCATTTTGCATAAAGTATTTTAGCATCCTTTTGAATGTTGTAATGGATACTTTTACCTTTAGACTTTATCTATTTACAAAAAAAATGTTTTAGAAAAAACAGAAGGACAAGGGAAAATTATACTGTATTAAAAGATATTGAAAATTCATAAATATCGTGTTGTTTTTTTAAATGTATATTGATAGAGTTGTCTTAAAATCAGAGGGATTATATAGTTCTCAAAATTATCCAGTATTCTTCAAACTTCAAATGATTGATATTACACTCTAGTGGTTTAAAGGATAACTTGAAAAATGCACATACCTTTAACATGCTTATTTGTCAAGTATGTAAATATATATAATTGATTTCCTTCTATAAAGTGTGCTCAAAACAAAGCAACTGTATGGATTCAATACTTAATTGTAGATTACATGAACTGTTGAAATCACGATGTCATGTGTCCATGTACTTCTTTAAATTTACAGGTTTGATTTCCAAAGTATTTCGAAAGTGTACTGGCCAAAACATTCAAAGTAAGCTCACAAACGGTTAATATAACTATTATGAAGAAACTTAAATTTGTAGAGCGCCAATTTTACGTCAAACAACAACATATATGTTTCTTTATGTGAACACAAAATATTCTCCATCTTGTTTGATTTACATGAATAGGACGGCATCCATTTTGCAAAATATTCATTTAAAGTGCAAACAAATATCATACAATTTGATATTATTTGATATTTTACTATTTATGATATTTAAATGATTGCATAAATGTTTGGCATCTGTTAAGTTATGTTGTAAATAAAAATAATAATCGATCACGCAAAAGTATGTTCTCTATTTTCTAATATGATGATGCTTAAGTGCAAACGAAATGAAACATTAAAAACCATTCTAAAACCAATTGTATTTCATAAGTATATAGTGTATAATGTAAAATATCATAATATAAAAGATTATCGCAAAACTAGAACAGTAAAACAATGACATTCTCACATTTCAGATAAATATTAAATTATCAAGCTAGCATTCCCTCCCATTAATTATTTTCAGTTGTTTTACCATGATTATTTTCAGAAATGCTAAGCACGATCAGATTAGTCGTCTTAAATAATATTACAACACAAGAAACGGAGAAAAATTAAACTGTTGTTATTTCAACATGCACATTCGTACTCATTCTTATTTTTACATATTTTTTGCTTCAGTGATGAACACGTGTATCAAGAAAATACATAAATGACAATGTTCTCTCCTGTCGTCTCGTACACATATTCTTAATTCAGCTATTATCCTTTACTCTACATAACAAAGAAACTTAAAAAAGTACCATATGGACAATAAATAAATTTCGACGAACGTTTTTATTATTTGTCATTTAATAATATAGAGGCATTAACCACTCATTTACATGTCAACGAAATTAGTGGAATTCACGGTATTTAGTTTTCTACGCCGTTAAGTAATATTATACTGACATTACACACATACTTGTGTGTGCCGAAAGCCATCGCTTAACCAAATTTACACCACAATAAGTTAAGTAAAATATGTTGCTAATTTGTCATTTCATTCTTTTGCACCTCTGATTGTTTTTGTATTTTTAAATACGCTAACATTTCCGAAAAATTGTTTTGACGACTTACGCCTGCGTGTAATAGCATCTAAAAAACTGAATTTTGGCAGACTGCAAAAAGATATATTCATGCATTTGCATTGGATAATATATTGAATATATCAAGTAACTTATAATGACAAGATAAACTCAATGTACTCTTACACTGTCAGCGATCTGTTTATAACCTTAGACTATACAACAATGGCCCTACAAACTTTCTTTATCCCAAATGTAACGTGGCTGCCAAATGATCTTGTTACAAATTCTTAGAAGATTTATGTTAGAAACATACTAACAGTTTTCTGTAGATGTAACAACAATATGAAATGTTTGGTCGGAATAACATTGACTTGGTGTCTAGCTTCGGCAATAAAGGATATATTTATGATGTAAAAACAGGTGTAAAGATCAGATAAGCATTGTTCTAAATCAAAACAGCAGTAAATAAACAATACTTTTTATGTCTACGTATGTGTGGATGGGTGCGGATACAATTCACTCAATAGTTTAATGCCTTCTATAAAGGGTATGCTACCATTGATTCAATATCGGATTTTATTTTTAAACATGTGATCGTTAAAGTGAATAGGACTACAATGGACACATTTTCCATATGTATTTCAAATATTGATAAATTGGTGCTTGAAAACAATGTTGATAAAGTTCTACGTGATTCAGAATGAACATCTATATGATCATTTATTATATTTTGTTCTAAAACATTTATTATCTTCCTTATAAATAAAGGTAATATTTGATCATGTATCTCACACTTGCCAACAACTTTCGTGTATAATTCTTTCGTGGTTTATTATCATGTCTAATATCAAATACTATCAATTTATTATTAATTGTATTACAGACCTTTCATTATAGACTAAACAGTTTTAAGAAGACTATAAAAAAATAAATACAAACGCATGCAAAAGCAGGAGTATTTTTATTAACATTTTCTATCTCTTTTTCCTTTAACCCATTACTTCATGAGCATTTTGTGAACAATGGCTGTTTTCATTGAAAAGTCTCCCGTTACAAGCCCAAATTGCTATAAAACTATATAAACTGCTTCAATACTAATCAAACTTGGCAAAAATGTTGACTGCACCATTGCCTTTGCAACAACATGCTCAGACTTAAATTTCCTGTTACCATGGCAACGAGGGGACATCTCAAAATTGCCAAAAATCACTATTTTGCGTTGATTTTTTCCATCAAAATTGATTTCAAAGTGCTGCAACTTCTCAATGGATTGAGATAGAGTCAAATGCTTTTCAGCGTTGGTTAAACGTTACCTTATGATCGATCTAGCGTTATTTTTATCCTCTCACAAGTCCAAAATTTTCTTGGCGATGAGGGGGACTACCGACCCACTTCAAACCCCCCAAACAGAAGGGGGCACATCCCCCCTTCCGGCAACCCCCTGATGTATCTTTTGGTTGGAGGGCCGCGCCGAAAAAGTGGTCACTTTTTTACACAACATTTCTCAAACAAAAACAAGTGTTGGGGGCCTAAATAAGGCATCTTTTCACCATTTGAGACATCAAAATGGGGGTGAAAAAGGCGTTAAAAGGCGTGTCTATCGCGTAATGAGTTAAGGTAACATGATAAAAAATCTACCGAAATGTAGGGGTGTAATAACCAAAATAGAGATAGAGCTATCAAGTTATATTAAAGATGAATCCGTTCAGAATTTAAATGTCAATTTTATATATGCAAACAAAGAAATGCAAAAGATTTTCAATAACATTTAGTATAGCATTAGCAGTCGATAAAATTATAGTGTATAGTGTGACCGTTTGTGCTCAAATCTTTTATCTCAGGACATTTATTGCCCCATATTACGTTATCAGTTTTACCCTTAAAATATCGAAGCGAAAAGTCCGTGTCGACATTTATAGAAATATAACGTTTTTCCCTTTCTACAAATCAATTTTCTAAAGGCTAATGAAAATAGAAGAAAACGCATTAAAAATACACGCAAAAACAACAGTACAAAGTATTTAAATCAATATTCGTATTTTGTATGTATTTGTCATAATTTTCAATTTTCTTAACCTAGTACAAACTGTATAAAACTTCTTTTTTATGGCATTGATTTTAACGTTCATCAGCAGGTAGAAATAAAAGAAATGCAATTTCAACATTACATCTGACTACATCTAACTTTTTCATTCATCGTATCATTATCACACAAGCACATTTGGCACAAAATACGCGGTTCCATTACGTCATTGTATTTTATTTCACATATAACTGCTACCATTTATTTTTATCTTCTAAGATAAATGCACAGTTGGATAAGGATCGACTTCTTACGTAAAATATTCTATGGACACAATGTACTTTATATATGCACGAAACAATATTAGAACACTCAATGTACTTTATTACAAAAGCAGTCATGTTTGAGAATGATCGCCAGATACTAATCTCTTAAGCTCGGCTCTGTGAGCTCGGCGACACAGTACCTTAAGCATCTGAATGACATTTGTTTCTTAGTTGTCATGACACTAATGACACATGACTAATAACACAAAAAGGCAAACGAATATGAGACCAGTACCTTCAACTCTGTCAGTACAACTATCTTAGTTTTATCATTTTATGATTATTTGATGCAACTTATATTTGTCACAATTTTCTTTTGCATCTATGATTTTGTATGATAGTTTGATAGGTAATTGCTTATTAAAAGAAATTTGCTTATTATTCGTAATAAAAATATATAATTAAGTGCTCTTTCCTTTAAAATTTATTTCTCAAATAAAATTCTGCTACGGGCTTTAACATTTGTCACATACAATGAACAACCTTTCGATAGCTGTAGCTGAGGGAAGCCATAACGTAGGTGTTTGTTTGATCAAAAGAAATGTAAACAAATTTCCAAACGTATTCTCATATATGAAATGTCAATTATTTTTTCTCAACCTTATGCGATATACAAAGAGTGATTATGATTAGGGGGTTTATTGCGTCGTTATAACTAAATTAAACAATTACAAAAAAGCTGAAAATAGAATATACGTACACGGCAGGAGAGAACACTGTTATTTTATGCATTTTATTGATACACGAATCATCATTTAAGCAAGAAGAATGTTGTGATTTCTTTAAATGAGGACGAGTGTGCAACAGTTTAATTTTCTTTGCTTCTTGTGTCATAATATTTTTACGACTTATCTCACGTGTTCGTGCTTAGCATTTCTGTGATTAATCATGGCAAATCAGCTTATAATAATTGTTCAGTATGTAAGATAATTTAATATCAATCTGAAATATGTATAAATCAAGTTATCCTTTGAACCGATAGAGTGTAACATCAATCATTTGACGAATTTAAAATAAAGATAATATTGAAAACTGAAAACATTCATTCTGAATTAAGACAACCCTATCAATATAACTTTTTGCAACACGTGACTTATGAATTTTCAATAACCATATATGCAGTGTATATCATTTCCGCTTGTCCCACTGTGTTGTCTTAAAAAAATTGTAAAACGATAAAGACTAACGGAAAAAATACCCATTTCAACATTATAAATTTGAGTACTAAAACGCTTTATGCAGAACTGGTTAATTTCCGCCTGTTTCCATTTTGTACGGCCTTACAGTGACATATCACGCAAAAATCTAATTCTATGTATGCATTTATCTGTGCTTCTATCGTGGCCGTCTAATCTTCGACATTAAGAACAAGATGTTGCTTCAAAGATTGATGTATTACTTGATATCTTAAACTCTGAATAAAGTGAGATGTATGTAGCTTTATTTAAAGATAAAACTGCCGCTTTTACTTTTCTTATAAATCATTTTGTTTCCAAAGAAAACGATTGTTGCATTGGTTAAAGTTTGTGAGTCATTTGAGAAGATATCATATCGTCACACAATTAAAGATTAGTGGTGAATTTCATAATGACGTCAGCAGGCAATATAATGAATGTACGAATAACGTGAGAAGTTACAATATCAAAGTTTGCGTGGGACAAATAGGTTTATATCTTTTATTTTCATAATTTAAGGAAATATACGCAGGAAATTACAAAGTAAACAAGTAATTTTTATTCATTCATATTATTGAATTGTTTGTACTTTTGTTATGTGAATTCCCAAAGTTTAATGCACAGTTTATCTAACAATGCGAAGTGACATGAAATATTTCGGTGAAGCTTTGTTATTATTGATTAACTAATAATAGCAAATAACAGTTCTACGTTCAAATTTCATAATAGAAATAGTAATAAAGCCTCTTTTTTAAAAACTTATATAATTCATACGAAAGCAGATACAACTAACTATAAATTCATACGAAAACAGATAAAATTAACTATATTTACTTACTTGTACAATCTACTATCAGGGTTTCAGTTTAGAAACAATACCAAATTAATATTTTGTGGTACAAAATGAAAATTAAAATGGCTGGTACGATTATTTTTAAGATAATGATTATCTGATAAACTCATGGCACTACGCCTTAGTGACATATTTGCTGTCCTCCAAAGACCATGCTTCAACGCACCTTCATACCACCTATCTCCTGTACTTTGGCGAAATAAGTGCATTTGAGGAGATTATCAACGAAGCGAAGATTTGTTTCGATAATAATAACTTCTTCAAGATATCTATTGGCAAGGATGCCAAATTGTCTCTTTTCGTTAAATGGCGTTTGCAAATAAAATTCTTGACGTTTCTGTGAAAAAAAGTTTATAATTTATGCTAAATGACATCATGGAACTATCGTCGTATTCTACTTTTTATCAAATACAGCCATTTTCTTGAGTTTATAAAGCTAGTTGCCTGTGAATTATATGTGCCAGTCATTGAAAGATTATTTTTAACAACAGTGAATTTGAGTGAATTGACCATTACCTCCGAATTTTGAAAATGACACAATGATACAATTTAAATTTAATTCTCAGACTAATTTTATTATTTCAATACTCATATAATTACATATGTAAGAGACATTTATGTTTTGTATTTCTTCGAAAAGAATAAAGTTTAAGGCGTATTATGCCTCAGAAATTATTTTTTCTGTAGCAAGGGAAAACATGGGTTTATGATATTTTTAAATGGATAAAGAACATGTTAGATGCCTATCATCCAGAAGATCATAGGTGTATATAGCGCTGAATGTGATTTTTTTCTTATAAAAATAGCAAACTGTAAACAAAATGGTATTTTTTCTTCTATACAAAATGTAAAATTACTGAAACTGTACTAATCAACAAAATGCAAACGAAGCAAAAATGTGTCAGCATATTGGCCAATGAAAAACTTTTTAGAAAGTCTGAAACAGAATATTTATGAAAAACTTTTGAAAACTAAAAAAATATTTCTAAGGCGAAATTGGCCTTTGAATTTTTTAGGCTCATTATTATTTTATATTTTGTTCCTATATGCACAACGCTAACAAAGCACTATAATATTTATTCCTTGCTAAAGTCTCCCAGAACACTTTGATTTATAAACCATTTGTTATTTACGTCCGAAAATGTAAAGCTATCAAAATGAGTGGGAGAATTTATAACTTAAAACTTGATACCTCGGCTAATTGGATAAAGCAATATAACCGTATTTTATTGATGAAGAAAAGGTCATAAGTCTTCTTTGTAAATTGAATCATAGAAAATGAAAAGATATAAGGCGAAATAAATGATCAGTTTAGTTAGACAAGAACATATTTATGCTTAAATGTTTATAGATATGCTGAGACGCAAACTTATGTTTATAATTTCAACTGGAATATTGAATATAGAAAAAAAATGTTTCAAGGGACTTTTTCAAGGAATTTTTCACTTGTGTGAAAAATTGGCTCTCCTCATTTTTATAGAATGATGATTTTATTGTGCAAAATGAGCCGAAATTAAAACGTTTTCGGTTTTTAATTCAAATCAGAGTCTGACCGTTTATAATTGTGTCGTTTTGGGAGTTCTTTATGGATTTAGTTCTTCTATATTTTGGAATCGCACTTGATATCGTTTTCGAATTGATTCTAAACATGTTTCTTTATCATTTTTCTCACGTTTTAACTATTTAACTAATCTGTATAAATATGAATATATTTACTTGTTTTGTTCACAGACTATATTAATATACAAAGACGTTTGTGGCCGAGAGGTTACGGTCGTTGACTTTACACCACTAACTCGCCACCGCTGTGTGATCGAATCTGAGGAAGATATCCAGCTAGCTTACGGTACTTGGATAGTTCTACTCAGCTGCCCGTTAGTGCCTGAAATATTGTACGGAATGACAGTTTAAGTCTACCTGCACCAATGATAGCTGGAATTTACGATTTTCAAATAATGTGTATCAATTTAGTGACAAAATAAATTCCACGTGAACTATCTTACATTTGATCAAATGGATTAATTTTTCAATCATTTTTCCCTTTATTGTCAGTTCAACGTTTTTATTTTTATAACACGTTAAATAACTCACATATTCTGTTTTATCAAAAACAAAAATACATGCGTGTTGAATAACAAAGCAATTGTAGCAAATGCTGATTAAGACTTTATCCGCAATCAGGTGTTTTTTTAAAGAACTAATTAGCTTTTATCGTGAGAAACATCATTCATCTACAATTAACACGACTCTATGTCTGCAAATTGTATCTCATGAGACGTCGAACAATTTTACGATGTGCTCTTGTTGTTTTCCATGATTTTTCAAACATATTGACTCAGCATGTGAAGATGTTTAGACATATTGAATTAGTCTGAAAGATACGATTTAATTCTTTCCTGTTTTTAATCCTCAAGCTGCTGAATGGATTTGCCTTGCCTTGAAATAGAAATAGTCCATTCAAAGTTTTAGGGATTTCAAAATACAAAAAGGTGATGATAATTAAGAGCGAGATGAGGCTGCATGGGTGTGCAGGCAGGCCTGTCTCTATGCTTTTTTCTATGAAGTAAAGTGGTTTTCATTCACTAACCATTTCAAATAAAAACACAACTGTCCAAAAGATGACATGCAAAAGATCGGTTTATTCCTTATATTGTTTTAAAAGATATTTCGTGATTTCAATTCTTCGTTTAAGAAATCCCCTGATAATTGGATAAAAAAAAATCTAAAAAAATGCCGTTTTGACGTAAGTCCATGTAATTTGCAGTTTTTAAAAAAGTATATAGAAAGAGAGGATATTGAATTACTGTAGGTTATTATTCTAAATCTATTGAACCAGTTGAATAAAATTATATTATGCAAGCCTCTGGCGAAAAATTGTTTCTTTCATATTTGAATGAGCGTAAAAGTCCGTAGATCTTAATATGATTTAAATATTTTATAAGCTAGTCTGCCGTCTTACGATTTCATCAAAGTTAGAAGACGATTCGGAAATGCACGCAATCTTTAACGATGTCACATACCGTGCAAGGCGACTTTTTATTTGCAGAGTGATAGTGATGACTTTAAACATTTATTCCTGCAGTTGCTTATATATTGATTTAGAGTAATGTTTGTTTACAATTTTTTACATAAAAAAGAGAAAACGAAATCACGAAAGAACGCCTGAAAAGCAATTAAAAAATGTTGCAGACCCAGTTTGTTAAGTTTATATGATTTGTCTTTATAGAAACATCTTTGAATAACGACCAATCATCTTAAATTTAACCTTGCAATTCGTCAATCATTTATCTTTTCCGCGTTATGTCACCAATTCAGCAAAATATTTCACAATTCAAACTGTTCTTAATTTATACTCCTAACTGAACTTTTCCTTCTAATTATTATTCTAAAACATAGTTTTAGGAATCGTTGTTTTCGTCGCTGTAGGTAAAAAAAGATTTGTTTACCAAATAATAATAATAATATTTTCCGAAATTAACACATATATAATCATGCAAAAAGGCGATGGCGTCTTTTTCTACCTTTGTATGGAGTAAGACGTGCAAAAAAGTGAAATAAATTTTTCAGATTCATGGTGCCAAATAATAACATTTAACGCCATTGATGGAAGAATCATTGCTGCCATTGTGTCTGTTTTTGAATTGTGTTTTGTTACAGATTAAGAAATATTGTTTATTGGATACATTTTGTCATGAAAATGGAATACGTGATTGTTTTACAATAACAAAAAACGAAATCAGTGTTCGAACATAAAACGACAACAGTAAAATATCTTATTTTGTCTATAAATTACTTTTTAAGCTGTTTTTGGTAAAAGTATATATCGACATCTTTTTTCCTGTCACATGTCCTAAAGAAAAAAAACAAAGACTATGTTCGCCTGTCGATTGTTGTGCCAATTTGAAGTGTGTAACTAAATATTAACTAATATAAGCTGGGTTTTGTTCCGATGTTTATTAAATCAATTAGTTTTACTGACAAATGTCATAAATGTAGTTTTGTTTTTCGATGTATATAATTTTTAACTTAATATTTTAACTTGTTTACTTATATCTTCATATATAAACACCATTTTGTAATGCATTACATTGCTGCAAGTTTGTTTACTTATGCAAGAACATTACATTTTGACTTTGAACGTTCAGTGAACATATTGAGCATAGCCAAGACATACGAGTAGCATTTAATTTATAAAAGTTTCTATACATTGTCTCTAAATACAAATGTTAATAACAATGTATTGAAATTAAGACTACTAGTTAATATGATTGAAACACATATTAATTTTCCACAAGTTTTGTATATTAAGGTTTTAGTTTATTTTCTATTTAGTATATTAGAATGTGTTATTAAATAGGTATTATCCATAAAACCCATTTTAAATAAAACTTTGGGCTTTCATGGGCAATACAAGATTTTACATACTATACAATACATGTGCTGTACTGGTATCGTTTACCTTTTACTACTTGTATTTCAATTATTTACAATGAAATTGCACTGTTAGTTTCTCTGCAATATTTCAAACCAAACTGAAAATTTTTCATTTATTGAATAGTTGTAATTTGTGATATATTTATGTGATCTACTACCTTAAAATCTAACTGAAAAGGGTAATTCATACTTAGGAGTTGTTTCTAAATTGTTGCATTTGGTGTGTTGTTTCTTCTTCTTGTCGAAATGTACGATAGTATGTTTAATGACGCTTTTAAACTCGTTTGTTTGATCAGCAGGACTAACGTAATTTAAAATACCTTATTTTTATCCATTTTGCGTAAATTCAATTTAAAACCTGAATCAAATTAACATTTGGCATTAAATTAAATCAAATTGAATTTCTTTCAATGGTTATTTCGTAAGTTATACGTTTTGTTTTAATATTGATCTCACATGTACGTGCTTATCTTTATATTTCTGCAATAAATCATTGTAAAACTACTGGCAGTAATGGATGTCTGGATGACATGACATTGTAGCTCGAAATTTTAATCTAAATCTGGAATATGAGGAGGAAGATTGTCAATGTTTTATTGTCATATTGTTGCAATCATCTATGATTTTTATGATTCAATTAGATCATGCCTCGTCGTAAAATAAAGATTATTTTATATTTTATTCTTGTTTTACAAGTTAACGTTTATGAATATGCAGGGATACGCATGCATAGAAATGATCTGATCAACTATTTACAGAGAAAAGGACTGGAAATGCACTGACCAAAACATGTACTTATAAGTATTTTTGAATACTTGCATTATCATAGTGACTTCATTGAGGTACGTGTGCGTGCATGCAGACAATTTCTGCAAAAAAGTAGATGCATATTACATAACATGATACATACATGATGAAAATAATATTAATACATAATGTTAAAGAACATTAACTGTTTTGTTTCCGAACCTTTGTTGGAGATGTCCTAGACAGCTAAGTGAGAAAACACATCAACCATAATTACCATCAATGATAAAATGATAATGCATGCTCTGTTAAATTTGTACTTATTTCTGTCTACCTGTTAAATTCAATTTAAGTTAAATATATCTAAAATGACAGCCACATTAAATATTTAGATTTACTAGTCGCATGTAGTATGTTTACTGCCTATAATTGACCTGGTGTGTTGATGCGTAAGAAGTTTGTAAATATGTCCAGTGTATACTGTTTGTATTTTGAATTTGAGTGCAGTCTTTACGGGAAACAAAAGACAGTTATTCAGCCATGTATACGAAAAACGTGATTTTATTATGACAAAATTGAAAAGTTATTTAGAAATATGTGCGAATATGTTATTAACTCTCGTGTAAAAAATGAAAACACACGTCATGCTTAAGAGTAAAATTCACGGAAAGAGTTAAAGCCTCACTTATGAATCAAATCTTAAAAAAGGGACATTCAAGTAAAAACGCCTAGATTCAATGATCGTATGAGTTATATTCATATTCCAAAAGGAATTATTTGTCCTCGATACTTAAGACACGTCGAGTTTAGTTTCAGGTAAAGTGTCATACAAAGAAATGTGCACCAGTCGTTTCAATGTCTTAAAATTATAGCGATCTATATGTCTAAACGTCTGCTTCCAAAGAAGTCAACAGAAAAGTATTTATATAACACAAACGGTCAAAATTAAAGAAAGGTATAAAGACGTGTTAGTCTTTATATCTTTCTTTAATTTTGACCCAAAGTCATAGCTTAATCATAAAAACAAAATATTATAATTAAAAACTTCTTTTTTGTTGCAATCATTTATAACGAATCATACCACAGAGTAGTAAAATGTGTCAAAAATACAGGTTCATTCTGGTTCACAGGCAGATGGTTTTCTTAGAAAATAAAAGAAAGAACTAATTAATATTTTATGTGAGGAACATTATTCACCTAAAGGAAACACGACTTTATGTCTGAAAGTTTGATCTCATGAGACGAGACGCTCAACGATTTACGATGTACACTTTACAATTACATGGTTTCAAGCATATTTGCTCAGCTGATGAAGATGTTGGTAATTTAGAGACACTTGCATAATTCAGAAAGTTAAGTCTGATTTTTCTTCTTTATCCGTTAACAACTTTAGCATAATTATGTAAATTGGATTTTAAAAAAGTGAAATTGAATCATGTGACGAGTAATCAGGGCTGCCTCAAGGTTATATATGTCCTTTGTCTTATTCTTTTGCAATCGGTCATGATTTCTATCAATTATTTCAGATATATCTTACGTGTTCAGATCATTAAATCTGAAAAAAATATCGATTTGAAATAAAAAGAAAAAAGTATAACAACGAACTGGAAAGGAATCATTTACTGCGAAAGTAGGGTACGAAATAGAACAGCCAAAAAAACGAAAAACGGCAGCGGAAATAATCTCCGCTTGGAAAATAGAGTTACAGATCTCCCTTATTTTATCTTGTTAGAATCGAAATAAAATATGTCTGAGGTATGTTTATCGACTGTTTCACAACGGTTTGGAGTTAAGGTGTGTAGGAACTGACTAAGAAGGATTTCTCAATTTAAAAAATATATTCTATCAGAAGAATTTAGGGAGATCACCCTCATTTTGTTTTGTTAGAATCGAAATAATATCGGTCTGAGCAGCGCTTGTCGTCTATTTAACCCCGGTGCGAAGGAACTGGATATGAAGGTTGATATTACATTTTAGATTAACCAAAATTGACATTTTTTTCAGCTTGTCTACTTTTTTCCTTATTTAACCGTGACTTTCAAATGAGCGCATAATTCATAATGTTTTTAAAATTATAAAGACGGTAAGTCGTAAAATAGAATTATTTTAGAATATTAACAATAAACTTGACGCCACGTCACGTCACGTCACAGCACGCGTCATTTGTGGGATTTCCCGAAAATATATTTTTAGGAACAATAAACAGTGAATATACTTTGATATTGACCTGTTGTTTTTACAAAAAGTTACTTCTTAGCCACACATTTCTAAGCTATTTACGGTTTGTAATATTTATTATCCCATTCGCTTTAAGCCGGGCAATCCACTGTTTTACTACTATATACAATAAATGCGATTTATTTTTGTTTTAATTCTTTTAAAGTACTTACGTGGTTCCATAATTTGTTGTTTTCGTTTGTTTTGTTTTTGTTTCTTTTAATCTTTCTGACAATCTTAGATATTTAATTTAGTGCATACGCAAAGGTGATAACTTAAAATTCGTGATATATTAAGCAGACATGCTCTTTTAAAATCTTATTAGATAAGGCAATTTACATATGATTGTTTTTACTCCTTGCCAGATTATACTTTAATTTATTTTATAGTAGCTTTTGGGAACCTTATATTTGATGATCAGCAAACATACAAATGAATAATAAAAACCTTATTTTTTTAAATTTCATGTATTTTAAATATTGTATAATTGTAAGTTTTAAACCTGATAAAATCAAATCTGCTTGAGGATTAAATTTTGATTTTAAAGACAAAATTTCTTTCAACAAATATTTTTCATGTAATAAGTTTTGGTTTTAAGGTTAATCTCACATTACGTGCTTATCTTTGCATTTCTGTGATAAATCATGGCAAAGCAACCGGCAGTAATTGATTACATGACATTTGGGCCCGAAATTTTAATCTAAATCTGAAATATGAGGAGGGGTATAATGTTATTGCTTTTCTGGTACATATACTTGAAAACATTCTATGCTTCCGTAATGAGGTCGTATTATACAGATTATTTATTTTTGTGATTTAACAGCTACGTGTTCTTGAATTCTCCACAAATATGAATGCTTTTCTGTGAAACGAAACTTTTCCATTATATATGTGCAGGTACGTTCTATAAAATTAGACACAAGTTGTCCGAATGAAAGTATTAAGAATAATATTAACAACTTTTTCTGAATTTAGACAAAACAACATGGGGGACCAAAAACATACATGTATTTTCGCATGGGCAAAGGGCCGGTAAAATTTTGGAAACAAATTTTTTGAAAAAGCGCAGCCCCTTTAAAGGTTTTTTTTTTATTTCATTTTAAACCCTTTTTGGGTTTTTTAAGGGAAAACCCTTAAAACTAAAAAACAATTAGTCAGAAAAAGGGAAAGATCACTTCCTTATGATCTTTGTGTTTCAGACTATGTCTACTTGTCTTGCTTGGTACACATAGCTTAATGATAAAAATATAGACATCTTTATGATATTTAATAACTAATTCTGTACTCATAATAGTCGGTCTCTCTGCTAATAAATGAATCATTTTCGTGCACGTTAAACATGAGACGGAAAAAGTAGTAAAAGTGTCGACTAAAACATCCCCTTTGCTTAATTATTTGAATTGGGCAGGTCCATCTGTCACTTAAATTGTCTTGTTAAATTCTATATTGCTTAGCCTAATGAAGAAATATTTCATCATATTAAATAACAAAATCATATTGTCTCCATAAATTGTCATTTTAGGTATAAAGTACATTCAATGACAAAATTGATTTCAAACGAAATTACTGAAAGAAAACGTGATGATTAAGATCTTCAAGAAATGTCAGCTGTCTGGGTAAATTTCTCTTCAGCTAAAATACTTTATATAGAATGCTACCACATAGTAGTAAATCAATGTGTTAAAAAACAAATTCTGTCTGATAGACAGGCAGGTGGTATTCTTATAAAAGCAAGAACTAATTTGTCTTATACCTGAGCAATATTATTCATTTATACGGAACATGTTACTATGTCAAAAAAATTATATCTTAAGACACTCAACGATTTACCTTGTCTTTTAAGTTGCCCTTGTTTTAAAAATATTGGGTTAAAAAGACGTTTAAATTTCAAAGTTTAAATTTTAAATTTACAATTTGTTTAAAAAAGAAAATGGAAACTTGAATTTTAATTTTTTTAATTTGTTAAAAAAAGTTTTTTTGTATTTAGCTAAAAAAAACTTTTTACGTCATAAACTGATATACAAAGGAAATTTTTGTTTACCCTTTCAATTTAAAGTGAGTTTGGCATTAAAAATAATTTTTGTACAAAAAAAAACTCCCCTAAATTTTGGAAAATTTTTTGCGTGTATTTCCAAATTCTTGGAAATAATTTCCATTACATATTTAAATTTTATAAGTTCATTAAAATTTATATCCTTAAAAATTTTAAAAAAGTTTTGTTTGCCGTTGAGATTTCATTAAAGGTTAAAAGGGCGAATTTAAAAAAAGATTAAAGACATACACACGATCTTAATTAAATTTTTAAAAAATACCGGCAAAATTGATTTTTTATTTGTAGATGCAGGCTGATTGTGATGATAAACATAAATTGTCTCTTCCCTCCTTTCTTAGTGTCACGGCTAATCAACTTTAAAAAAATAATTTATTGATATTTTATCTCGTAATGATATCTTAAGAGCAATGTAATCAAGTTATCAAAATTTGTCACAAAACAAACAATTCCCTTACTGTTCAGTAATTTATACTTACTCTGCTTTTACTTTTTGTTATCATTTTAAAGTATAACACAGTCATATATATGGTGCTTTCTTGGCTTCAGATAGATTTAAATAAAATATACTTATAATCTGGAAAAGAGACTAGTTTACACAAAAATATTTATGTTTTTACAAGCGATAAACCAATTATGAAGTAAAATGAAATTGTTAAGTAAAGTTTTCTTATTCCTGATGGCGCATAACAAAAACATTTAACGTTATTGTTGTCCGTCGTTATATTGTTGTTTGTTGTTTTTTTAACAAATTTAGTAATGAAGTTTATTTTGGCATGTATTTTGAATGTTTTATTTTTTCATGAAAGCAGAAATGTACTGATTTTTAATACATAAAGCGACACAAGTCAATATATACGTATACATGTAGTTACTAACTAAGCAGTCATTGGAGGATGTTTTGTTCCGAGTACGTTTTATTCGCTGGAGTTTTATATTTCGTATTTTCGTATTCAATACTTTATATTCGTTGGAGATTTGTTTTTCGATTAACATAGATTTAATGTATCACTTAAATCGTTATACTTAAACATCACTTTGTAATACATTTGATTGTTGCACGATTCTTTTTCCTATGGAAGAATATTAAATTTGATATCTTAAATGAACATGGGGAATTAGATTTCATTCAACAAATATTATTATTACAAATTGAAATTGATATGTTTTGGTTTTCAGATTAAACTCATATTTATGCCCTTATCTTTGTATTCATGCGATAAATCATGACATAATAACTGACAGCAACTGATTACATGAAATTTAAGCTTAATGATTTTAATCTGAAAGAATGCATTGTTTTATTTTCTGTTCTAACAATCATCTATGATTCCATTAGAATTTATGCATCGTAGTTTTAAGATTAATTTACGTTTTATTCTTATTTTACAAGCTAACGTTTCTATTTTTCTGAGATATGCATTCATCAAATTTATTTATCTATACACGAAGACACTTAGATATGATCTGGGAATGCACTGAAAACACACTTATAACCAAATCTTTTTAAGCGACTTCATATAGTAGGTAAATTTATAAGAACCATTAAATATTTTCTTTTTGAATAGTAAATTGGACATGTTCTTAGTATGTTAGACAGCAAAGTAAGAAAACATATCAAACCTAATTATTATCAATGTCAAAATGGTAATGCATGCTTTGTTTAAGCTGTACCTTCTCTTGTCTGCATGATTGTGTTTTTTTTCCCTTATACAAGAGCTTTTCGCATTTCGATATACGTGAAATAGATCAAATCGAATTTTCTTTCATACAATATTTTTGTCAGTTATATGTTTTATTACTTTAGATCCATCTCATATTTATGAGCTAATCTTTGCATATCTGCAATAAATCATCGCCAAACAGATGACATGAAATTTAAACTCGAAATTGTAATCTAAATCTGGAATATGAGGGGGAAGGTTGTCATTGTTTAGTTGTTATATATATTCTTGAAATCATCAAGTATGATACTATTATATTATGCGTCGTATTATTTAACATTTATTTACATTTAATTCTTGTTTTTATTTCTGAATTGGCAGAAATATGTTTGCATCAAAATTACTCTGAGTTATTCTCAAGACCAGGGAATGCAAGTACTAACATAGACATAAACAAAATATTTGCGCTTTTATAGCAATTATATTACATGCAGGTGCGTAAATGCAGTTATGTTCTGTAAAAAATAGATGTTTGCTGTTCGACAGATAGTTATGTAGTCAATAACATCCAGCATTTCGAAAAAATATTATATGACGTTGAAAAGCATGTAGTATTTTGTTTCCGAAATTTGATTTGACATGTTTTAGGTATGCTAGACGGCAAAGCGAGAAAACATATTCAAGGTAATTACCATCAATGACAAAAATGATAGTGCACTCCCTGATAAATTTGTACTTATTTCTGTCTGCATGTTGAATTCAATTCAAGTAAAATAGATCAGGATGTCAGTGACATCAAATATTTAGATTTACTCGTCACATAAAATGTATATACCTTCAATAAAGAACATGGTAAATCATTGCGTAAATATTCTGTCGATAGATTGCTTATTACTTTATTTCAAATATAATTATAATTTTAATTATTCATTTGAATTGTTATAACATTGTTTATACTTTCTTCACTACATTACTTTAAATGTAAAATATTTCATAAACATAGTGTGCAACAGAAGCCTGATTATTTCCTCGGGGTAAGGTTAAAGTATTAAAATTATAACAATTAAGACTGGAAAATTATTAAATGTATCGCGCAGTGAGTAAGAAACATGTTGACATTTAAAAACATGTAAAGAATCTATTATCAAGAAATCAGATGATAAAATATTATTCATTTGAAAATGAGAGCGGTACGCATGCTCTTCGAAGATATGTTTTGTGTATATTTACTTCATACTAAAATTTGGATATTTCCGGAGAGAAAAGGACGAATCGATGTTTCAATATTATTAAAAAGTAAGAGTACACCAAGTTGCTACACCGGTGTCAGCAACGTTCTACTACATGCATGATAAAATTGCTTTATGACTATATTATAGTACAGATGTTTTAAAAAGTTAAAGGAAACTGTAAATTTAAATGAATGTATAAAATATGTTTGTGTTGCTAGAAGTTCAGTAAAATTGATTGTTCTTTGATCGCTTAAAAACTCACATTTTGATTGTAATATCATGATTACTGTATTGAATAAGGAACATTTAAAACTGTTGCTAGTGTTGTTTAGTGTTCTGCAAGAAGATTTGCTTAAAGAAATGGAGTTAGGACTTTGTGCAGTGTAAGTAGCCACCACAGTGTGTTTTAACATGTGTTCCCAGGGTTTCCAGTTCAAGAAAAAAAGACTGAAAAATCTATTTAAAATTGGCCTTTCAAGAAAATCTGTACGGGCCCATTATTATTTAAAAATAGCAGTTTCAAATTGTTTTTCAGTCTTTTTCTCTTAAAATGAATAACATGAAAACAAATGTTAACAAAGCATTTCATTCAATTTAGTATTGAGACTAAGGATAAAATGAAAATAATCAGCCAATAGTAAAATTAAGGTTTGTGATGCTTATACTATATGTAATCTGCCATAAATGACCACAAATAGTTTTTTAATTTGTCATGAACATTTGTGCCCCTGGGATTATTTTTGTATCTTTGCTAAACTCCGAAACATTGCTTTATTGACAGGCTTACCTTCAAATAAAGCATCTAAAAACTGAATTTTGCCACTTGCATTTGCACTGGATATCATTCTGAAAATAAAATGTCAAACAAGTAATAACGACGAGACATATTTAAAGTACTTTTCCTGTCTTACATCATAAGCGATTCATTTATAACCTTAGACTTTATAAGAATGGTCCTACAAACTTTCTTTATCCCAAATGTCACGTGGCTGCCAAATGATCTTGTTACAAATTCTCAGAAGATTTATCTAAGAAACTTACTTAACAGTTTTCTATAGATGTTACAACAGTTTGAAATGTTTGTTCGGAATGACATGACAGGGTGTCTAGTTTTGGCAAAAAAGGAGATATTTATGATGTAAAAACAGGTGTAAATATCAGACAAGCATTGTTCTAACTCAAAATGCATTAAATAAACATCATATGTATCGTTTTATATTTTGAACATGTTATCGTTAAAGTGAATAGGTATACTATGAACAAATTTCCATATGTATTTCAAATATAATTGATAAAATCAATTGAAATGTATCATTTGATTATTCTTATAAAACTGTTGCTTGGAAAAAAATGTTTGTAAAATCCTACGTGATTAAAAAAGAACATCTGATGGGTAATGATATTTTATTTTAGAACATCTTATTATCTGCCATAATATCGGATAATGTATCTTACACTTGTTAACAACTCCCGCGTGGTTTCTTGCCATGTCTAATAATAAATACTATCAACTTAATTCTTTATTGCATTACAGATCTTCCATTTTAAACCAGTTCACTTTAAGATAACATAGGACAATAAACATAAACGCATGCAAAATCATACTATGTTTTATTAACATGCTATATTTTTTTTAATCTAATATGAAATGAAGATGTATAATGCTTTTAATCATCTGTAAGGGTTTAATAACCAAATAAAATGAGTGATCCATCAAATATAAATTAAACAATAGATTAAAAGATTGGGAGGGAGAACAACACATTTATTTAATTTATATTAAGGATGAATATGTTCAATTCTAAGTCAAATACAAAAGAAATTAAGTTTTTTTCAGTAACATTTTGTATGACGTTGGCAGACGATTATATTATAGAATATAGCGTGACCGTTTTGTGCTCAAATCTTTTATGTCAGGATATTTATTGCCACAGTTAACGTCATCATTTTACCTTAAATATCGAAGATTAAATTCTAGAAATATCAAGTTTTTTCCCTTTTTATGAATAAATTTCAAAAATTCTCGTGCAAATAAAAATAACGCGTAAGCAACATGCAAAATCTACAGTACAAGTTACTTTAAGAAATCAGTATTACGTAAATATTATTTGTAAAAACTGCTCTTTTCTTTAAAATTCATTTCACAAAATAAAAATGTAACAATTTTAGTATTTCTTCATCTTACATAAATCAGCAGTTCAAAATATTTCATTATTGCATAATAGTGCATGATATAAAACTGCATCAAAATGTTCAATTTCTACTGCTAATCATGGAAGATTTGTTTCAAACTGCCAATTTCTGTGTTGTACAATATGAGAATATTAGATATTTTTGATAATGCTTTTAAAATTATTATTTGTCCAATACATAAATTTACATAATAATATGTTCAAGGTGTGTGTATTTATCAAGTTATCCTTTAAACCACTAGAGTGTAGCATCAATCAATTGAAAAATTTCGAAAAATATGAAATAATATTGAACACTGCAAAAAATCCATCTGATATCAAGACAACCCTATCAATATAACTTTTCACAACATGTGATTTATGAATTTTCAGTATCTGTACATTTAGTATAATCTCCATTGTCCCACTGTGTTTTCTAAAATATGATAAACAAGATCAACAAGGAAACGCGGCGTTCAATGAACGCAACCCCCATACGACTCAGCAACAAGAACCAATTGAAAAAATAGATAGACTAACGGAAAAAATTATCCATTAAAATATCAAAAAGATGATTACTTAAATGATTTATGCAATATGGATTATTTTCCGTCTATTTTCATTTTGTACTGCCTTCCAATGGTATATCACGCAAAAATCTAATTCTATATATGCATTTATCTGTACTTCTATCGTGGTCGTCAATTCTTTTACGACATAAAGATCAAGATGTTGCTTCAAAGATTGATGTATTTCATTATATCGTCAATTTTCTAAAAAAGCTATGAATAAAGTAAGATGTATGTAACTTTATTAAATGATAAAACTGCCCCTTTACTTTTCTTATAAATCATTATGTTTTTATAGGAAACGATTGTTGCATTGTTTAAATTTTGTGAGTCATTTAAAAAGATTTTATATCTTCTCACAATAAAATATTGATGTGAACGATTTTAAGTAATTTTCATTATGACGGCTTCAGACAATAAAATGAATGTACGAATAACGTTAGAGCTTATAATATCAAAGTTGCGTGGGACAAATATGTTCGCCTTTGATTTTAAAATCTAAGGAATTAAGCGCAGTACATTACAAAACAAGCAGTTATTTTTTCTTCAGTCATTTTATTGCATTTTTTTCTTTTGTTATTAAGTTCCAAAGGTTAAATGCGCAGTTAATCTGACAATACGCAATGACATGAAATATTTCGGTGAAGCTAGGTTATCATTGATTTACAAATAATAGCAAATAAAAGTTCTACGTTCATGATAGAAAAGTAATAAAGCCTCGATTTTGAAAATTTATAATTATTTTTATTATTATTAATTATTTTATTCATACAAAAACAGATACAATTAACTATATTAACTTACTGGTACAATCTACTATCAGGGTTTCAGTTTAGAAATAATACCAAATTAATATCAAAAAAGTACGTAAACTGACAATGTTCTCTTCAGTTTCGTACGCATATTCTTAATTTAGCTTATATCCTATACTCAACATAACGAAATAAACTGACAAGACTACCACATGGACATTAATTAAATTACAAAGAAAGTTTTTATTAAATGTTTAATTTATAAAAGATTCACCAATCACTCATTTTCATGCCCACGAATTTAGGGGAATTCACGTTATTTAGTTTTCATTCTGTCAGCCGTTAAGCAATATTATAATGACATGTACACACATACTTGTGTGTGCCGAAAGCTATCGCTTTACCAAATTTACACCGAAATAAGTTAAGTAAAATATGTTGCTTATTTGTCATTTAATTCTTTTGCACTTCTAATTGTTTTTGTATCTTTAAATACGCTAACATTTCCTAAAAATTGTTTTAACGGCTTACGTCTGCGTGTAGCAGATAGCATCCAAAAATCTGAAGTCTGCCATACTGTCAAAAGATATATTCATGCATTTGCATTGGATAACATATTGAAAATATGAAGTAACTTAATATAATGACAAAATATATTCAATGTACTATTTCATCGTCAGCGATCTTTTTATAACCTTAGACTTTATAACAATGGCCCTACAAACTTTCTTTATCCCAAGTGTAACGTGGCTGCCAACTGATGTTGTTACAAATTGTCAGATTTATCTAAGAAACATACTAACAGTTTTTCTATAGATGTAACAACAGTATGAAATGTTTATTCGGAATAACATGACTGGATGATTAGTTTCGGCAAAAGGAAATATTTATGATGTAAAAACAGGTGTAAAGATCAGAGAAGCATTGTTCTAAATCAAAACAGCAGTAAATAAACAATATTTTTATGTCTACGTATGTGTGGATGGGTGCGGATACAATGCACTCAATAGTTTAATGCCTTCTATAAAGGGTATGCTACCATTGATTCAATATCGGATTATATTTTTAAACACGTGATCGTTAATTGAATGGGACTACAATGGACATATTGTCCATATGTATTTCAAATATTGATAAATTGGTGCTTGAAAAAAATGTTGATAAAGATCTACGTGATTCAGAATGAACATCTATATGATCATTTATTATATTTTGTAATAAAACATTTATTATCTTCCTTATAAATAATGGTAATATTTGATCATGTATCTCACACTTGACAACACATTCCATGTATAATTCTTTCGTGGTTTATTATCATGTCTAATATAAAATACTTTCAATTTATTATTAATTGTATTACAGACCTTTCATTAAAGACTAAATAGTTTTAAGAAGACTATAAAATAATAAATACAAACGCATGCAAAAACAGGAGTATTTTTTTAACTGTCTCTCTCTCTTGTTCCTTTAAGGTAACATGATAGAAAATCTGGATGTATAATGTCTTTACCGAAATGTAGGGGTGTATAAATCAAAATAGAGATTGGGCTATCAAGTTATATTTAAGATGAATCTGTTCAGAATCTAAATGTCAATTTTATATATGCAAACAAAGAGATGAAAAAGATTTTCAATAACATTTAGTATAACATTAGCAGTCGATAAAATTATAGTGTATAGCGTGACCGTTTTGTGCTCAAATCTTTTATCTCAGGATATTTATTGCCTCATATTACGTTATCAGTTTTACCTAAAATATCGAAGCGAAAAGTCCGTGTCGACATTTAAAGAAATATAACGTTTTTCCCTTTCTACAAATGAATTTTCCAAAGGCCAATGCAAATAGAAGAAAACGCATTCAAAATACTTGCAAAAACAACAGTATTTAAATCAATTTTCGTATTTTGTATGTATTTGTCATAATTTTCAATTTTCTTAACCCTATTACAAACTGTATAAAACTTCTTTTTATGGCATTGATTTTAACGTTCATCAGCAGGTAGAAATAAAAGAAATGCAATTTCAACATTACATCTAACTACATCTAACTATTTCATTCAGCGCATCATTATCACACAAGCACATGTGTCACAAAATATGCGGGTCCATATCGTCATTGTATTGTGTTTTTCACTTATAACTGCTAGCATTTATTTTTATCTTCTAAGATAAATGCGCAGCTGGATAAGGATCGACTTTTTCAGTAAAATAATATATGGACACAATGTACTTTAAATATGCACGAAACAATATTGGAACACTCAATGTACTTTATTATAAAAGCCGTCATGTTTGAGAATGATCGCCAGATACTAATCTCTTAAGCTCGGCTCTGTGAGCTCGGCGACACAGTACCTTAAGCATCTGAAAGACATTATTTCTTATTGTCATGACACTAATGACACATGACATATAACACAAAAAGACAAACGAATAAGGCCAGTAGTCTCAACTCTGTCAGTACAACTATTTTAGTGTTATCATTTTATGATTATTTGATGCAACTTAATATATTTGTCACAATTTTTTCTTTTGCATCTATGATTTTGTATAATAGGTATTTGCTTATAACAAGAAATTTGCTTATTATTCGTAATTAAAATATTATAAGTGCTCTTTTCTTTAAAATTTATTTCTCAAATAGAATGCTGTAACGGGTTTTAACATTTGTCACATACAATGAACAACCCCTCGATAGCTGTAGCTTAATTTTGGGAGACGATAAGAAGCCATAACGTTGGTGTTTGGTTGATCAAAAGAACCTTATGCGATATACAAAGAATGATTATGATAAGGGGGTTATTGCATCGTTATAACTAAAGTAAACAATTATAAAAAAGCTGAAAATAGAATATACGTACACAGTAGGAAAGAACACTGTTATTTTATGCATTTTATTGTTACACGACTCATCATTTAAGCAAGAGGAATGTTGTGATTTCTTTAAATGAGGACGAATGTGCAACAGTTTCATTTTCTTTGTTTCTTGTGTCATAATATTTTTACGACTTATCTCACGTGTTCATGCTCAGCATTTCTGTGATTAATCATGGCAAATCAGCTTATAATAATTGTTCAGTATGTAAGATAATTTAATATCAATCTGAAATATGTATAAATCAAGTTATCCTTAAAACCACTAGAGTGAAACATCAATCATTTGACGAATTTAAAACATTCATTCTGAATTAAGACAATCCTATCAATAAAACTTTTTACAACACGTGATTTATGAATTTTCAATAACCATATATGCAGTATATTTTATTTCCCCTTGTCCCACTGTTTTTTTCTTAAACATTTTTGTAAAAAGATGAAGACAAACGGAAAAATTACCCATTTTAACATTAAAAATTTGAATACTACAATGCTTTATGCAGAATTGATTATTTTCCGCTTATTTCTATTTTGTTCGGCTTTCCAGTGACATATCACGCAAAAATCTAATTCTATGAATGCATTTATCTGTGCTTCTATCGTGGCCGTCAATTCTTCGACATTAAGAGCAAGGTTGTTCTTCAAAGAATTATTATATATTGTAAGGACCTACCCCCCTAGGGTAGTTACCAAATCCTTATTAATCAGGATACCGGCCACTGTATTAACTAGTAAGTGTATGGCAATACTTCTACCCCATATTACATACACTTACAAGTAGCTGTTGTTTTAAACATCAGACATAGCTTCAACACATCTTAGCCATCTTTGTAGTATACCAGTACATCATAAGAGGTAGGCTCAGATCATAATAGAGACATCATAGTTTCATCAAGGGATTCTTTGTAAGTATCTGGTCATCTTGTCAGGATATTTAATAACCAGGATTTATACAACTTATTACTTAGGATGGAGTGTACAAATATAGGTAAGTCCTTCATTGGTATAAACACAGGAAACTGGTACAAGACATCAGTAACTCGATTAACATGTAAACGTCATTTAATAATGTGACATCATATATAACAAGTACATCTCAATAAATATGTATATGATATTCGCTGACAATACTACTCTGTGACGTAGATCTATCGTTATAAACGGATTAATATCGGGCGGCTTTAACAATTCTTCTTCGATGGATTAAATACCGGTGTAGCGTGAGATTCGTCAGACCCGTGAAAAATGTAAGATCTTACGAATCTCACGGGAGGGTCGTGAAAAATGTCAGACGTGAGAAACGTAAGACTATTTTAGTGGAGAACATTTGCTGTTGCAATTAAATTAAATACTGTCAATGTTTCATTGCATCAATAAAGTAATGGTTAAAGCGAAGGAGTTTGACTGTTTTTACGTGTAAATAATAACAATTTTAATCAATGTTTCGGCTTTAAAATAGCCGCTCGGATGTTCATGATTTTCTACAAATTAATTTGGATTTTTATATTTTGCATAGATCTACTATGAAGTAAATATGAAGTAACTAATGGACCACTCCTTATGTTTTTAAAATAAAAACATACAGTAGTGAATGTTGCTGTCCATCTATGAGTGAATTACACAAATGCCGAGTAGTAAATTGAAATCATCTTGTTCGGCCCTAAATGAACTCGACCGAGTCGATCATCTCGGCCACGATCTGCATCCGTTCAAATAATCCTTATGATCTATTAAGAAATTATCAACAGACGTTTTGTGATAAATAATAACACCAGCGGGTATTAATTAATTTTACATAGGGTAATACTTGAACAGGCTGGTGCTTTAAACCTATACGGCTATAGATACCACACTGTGACAGACCCAGCACAGTGTTGGGATAGTGTAAAAAGGTAATTCTAAAAAAATATATATACTGTATATATAATATATAGACTTTATTATATATACAGTATATATATTTTTTTAGAATTACTTTCTTACACTATCCCAACACTGGGCTGTGTCCCTGTGATAGATACCTTTTATCACAGACACTTGGGGTGCCTTTAAAATCCAAATAAGATATATATCTTTGTCAATCCCAGCACATGTACTGATCATATATGTAAGAAAAATTAATATAAGCTGTTTTGAAAAAAAAATCATATTTCAAGTTCTAAAATAATCATAACATCCCAAGTGTCTGTGCCTTTTAACTGCACTGTGCTGTCCTATAAACTTACATGCTAGAAGATCTTTCGTTTTAGCAGAGGAGATCTACACATTCTTTCAAGCATCACTGGTTGCAGAATACACTATTGCAGGAATGATTGGGTACCAAATTTATTTTAAGCACCAAACTATAGGTGCTCAACATTTTATATTTCCAAATAATGTATAACCCCAAAAAAACATGTTTCAATCATAAACATGATCTTTAGACTTGTAATCAAGTTTTCACTTTTCAAGTCATTACAGTCAGGTAATAAACATTATAAATAATTATAAGTGAAGAAATAGAGGATAGCCAAGTTTTTTCTATAAATACAATATTTATTTTCATTGCGTGGTATAAACATAAATATTTCATGAGTAGTGGTTGCCACAAGTGAAACATGATAATTTTCATACTACAAACTATTTATAGAAAATACTTAAATTTACTTGTTTATTATATGCATTTCTCTTTTTTGACATCACAATATGAAAGACTACCTCGGCTGAATATAGCAGAAATTAGTCTGGCAAGACACCGGTGAAAATATGTTTCACTGCAGTGGAAAATATTTTTTTTGCAGTGAAAATAAGGAAAGTGAAAATAAGCATTTAATTTCATCAATATTTCTCATCATTTTATTTATAAGTATGTAATAAAGAAACATAACCTGGAAATACCATATTTCCAGCTTGGAAAGAGGTGCACATCTTCTCTTCGAAATGTTCTTTTATATTCGTTTCTGCCGGGTACTTATACATACCAGTCGAATACCAAATATTAAATAAATACCCAGATTCTTTCATATATATCAAAACACAAATCAGCAAAACAGTTGTACAAAAATTAATCTTATCAATAATTAATATATTAATATATATTATATATAATTTACTGTTTACTATCTTTAGGGGGGCGGGATATAGTGGGTTTATAATAAAACTGACACTGGAGAAGTCATATGGCAAGTTTCAACCATAACTGGAGTGAAGAAGGAACATACACTTAGATATCATTTCTGGCTTGCACCAGAATAAAACTTATAATATAAGTATACTTAAACATTTTATATACTTTATATTTATCAGTATTTGTCCTAGATGCTAACTGCTTGCTAGTTAGTCTCAAATTAAGAGTATTTTTTTTCCTTATCAGATCTGAATTATCCATGCTAGAGGTATTGGTAAACATGTCACAACAACAATTTCTTGCATATCAGACAGGATAATCTACTGTTTGCGCGGGTGCTAAAAAACCTTGCTAACACCCCTGGCTTTAAAGGGAATTTCTAGCTCACGGGTAACTGTTTACAGAAAACTCTGCAGAGCATATTGCCGAAAACAATTATGCTTAAGCTAGATGTTCAGATCTGTACTGACAGCTGGTGTAAGATTTTTATGTTATAACCAGTATGACTGGTTCCAGTTTGAATACATTCAGTGGTTTGTAGCAACCAAAGTTTAATGCAAAATCATTAAAACAGAAATTTGCACATTTCACCTAGAGAAAAATCCTTTTTAAGCTATCAAGCACTTTGAATATTTAAATAATAATATTAATAAAATTATATGTTAGTAATATGCACATTTTTGTAGTTTAACTGATCTGTTTAGTCACACTTGTTTTGTCTAAGTATAAATCATTTCCATAAATAAATGACTAAGTTATGAATCATTTCCATAAATAAATGACTAAGTTAAGAAAATGTAAGCGAAATTCAATCATCCGACCTGGATGGTCAATGTCATTTAAAGTTATAGCTGGTTATATGGATTTCATTAATTTGACCTTGACGGTCAATGCAATAACTTACCTTCAAGTTCAAGATCATTATGAGTGAAGGTCAAGTTGTGTCTGATTAGCTTGAAGGTCTATCCTAACAGATTGTTGTTTTCAAGTTTGAAGAAAATCCATTCAAAATTATCAAAGTTATAGCCACTAATAGCAAAATAAATCAAAATTTTGACATTTGACTATGAAGGTCAGGATCATTTATGAATGAAGGTCAACTTTTGTCTAGTCTACTTCAAGGCCCTGCCCAAAGATATTTGAGCCGTGTCACAACAAAACCAACATAATGGGTTTGCGACCAGCATGGATCCAGACCAGCCTGCACATTAGCGCAGTCTGATCAGGATCCATGCTGTTCACTTACAAACCCTATTACAAGTAGAGAAACTGAATGCGCACAGCATGGATCCTGATCAGACTGCGCGGATGCGCAGGCTGGTCAGGATCCATGCTGGTCGCAAACCCATTATGGTTTTGTGTGACACGGCTCATTTTGTGGCAAAGTATGAGGACAATACAGCAGGATCTTAGTAATGTTATGATCAAGGTGTAAGTTTGCGGACAACAACAGGAACACTGCCATGACTGCAACAATAGTGAATACCTCTATTTCTTTTTTCGTAAAAAAAAATTCTAATTAAAAAATTCAAACAAGGTAAAGTTGTGATTCTCTGGCACTGTAATTCTTCAAAATGGTCTCTATCAATGTGTGAAGTTTTTATCAGGGGACATCTCTGGCAGAGTGGTTATGGTTGTTGACTTTAAACCACTAGCCCGTTACCACTGTGGATACGAATCCTGACAAGGACCTTAGATTCTTTCATGTAATGAAGCTATAATAGCTAGCTTAAGGAATGTCAGTGGCTCTACTCGGGTTCCAGTCTGGACCAGAAATAATGCTAGTCGTAGTGCTTATGATTATGTTTCAAATAACAAATGATACATATTACTTCAATTGTGTCAGACAAAGTGTGTCCTAACCCTAGACATAAGTGTTCAGGGTAAAACACAGCAATATCAGATGAATTTATGGTTTGTCGCAACTGTTAAGGCAGTCTGATGACAGCTACAATAGCTTCAATTAGTCATCTTTACATATTTTCAAATATGCTTTACCTGGTATACAACTATAATTGTTTCTTATGTAAAACTGAATGAAGCATAATTGTTTAATACAATAACAAGAGCTGTCACAGGAGACAGCCAAGCTCGACTAATAAAATAAGGAGGACAAAACTATGAAAGAACAAGAGCGATCAGTAATCACATGTGTCGCCTAATGATGGCCAATTTCATGTTGGGACAAATTTTGTGACAGACTGACAGACAGATGGACAGTGCACAACTAGACTTGGTACTGATCATTCCTGTAAAGTTTGGATAAAATTGCACCAGTAGTTTATGAGGAGTAGTCTGGACAAGCTTTGGCGTATCTGGCAACTCACAGAAAAAAACACCTTTTATCAAAGGGCCATAACTCGGCCAAAATCATTCAACCAGATAACCCGTGCAATATGCGCAAGGACTTGAGCGACAGATCAATCCTGTAAAGTTTCATTGAAATTGCATTAGTGGTATAAGAGAAGTTGTCCGGACAAACTTTAAAATTAAAAATTATTAAAGGGCCATAACTCTGACAAAAATCATTGAACCGGAAAATGCTGCTAATATGCACAACTAGACTTGGTACTGATCATTCCTGTAAATTTTGGATGAAATTGCACCAGTAGTTTATGAGGAGTAGTCCGGACAAGTTTTGTGACGGACGGACAGACAGACAACGGAGAAGTGATCCCTATATGTCGCCTATATGGCGACACAAAAATCAATTATGTACAATCATGTATTAAGTTATAGTAAAAAAATAACATTTGTTAACATAAATTCAAAGATCAAGGGGAATAATTCTAGAAATAGTCACGCTAGAGTTATGAACCTTGTCACACAATATGTGTGTAATGATAAGAAATATATATTTGAAGTAGATACCTTAAAAAGTAAAGAAGTTATAATATTTCTTAACGAAAATTCTAAGTTCAAAGAGAGATAAATCTGTAAATATTGCTTCAAGTGTTATGAGCATAATGTCACATAAAATGTAATTGATGATAAGGAATAAATAATTTGAATGTTGAGGTAGATACCTTTAAAACTAAAAAAGTCATAGTAAAAAATAACATTTTTCTAGTAAAAAAATCTAAGTTTATAAGGAGATAATTCTTGCAATATTGGTGCTAGAGTTATGAACCTTGTCACATAAGATGTGGATGATGATATGATAAGGTACATATATTTGAAGTATGAAGTTGATCCCTTTAGCAATAAATAAGTATCAGTAAAAATAATATTTTTAAGGAAAATTCTAAGTTCAAGGGGATATAAATCTGAAAATATTGGTGCAAGAGATATGAACCTTGCCACATAAGATGGGGATGATGATAAGGTACATATATTTGAAGTATGAGGTTGATCCCTTTAGAAATAAATAAGTAACAGTAAAAAATAGTATTTTTTAAGGAAAATTGTAAGATCAAGGGAAAATAAATCTAAAAATATTGGTGCTAGAGGTATAAAGCTTGTCACATAAGATGAAGTTGATGATAAGGAACATATATTTGAAGTTGATACCTTAAGAAATGACAAAGTTATAGTGAAATATATTTTACTGCACATAAACTTTAATCTGAAATCTGGACGCAGACGCCGGGGCGAGTAGGACAGCTCTCCATATACTTTGTATAGTCGAGCTAAAAAGTTGACAATGCAATAGATAAGGTCCTATAATTATTGTTTTATTTCAATATTATGGAATAGATATTAACAAAATAGGAAAAAAAATAATGAAGCTATAGTCTATCACTGAATTATCTGCCTGGATCCCCTCATGATAAATCATGAAGATAAAGGACTGAAGGTTAACCAAGTTAAATAGAATATTACCTACTAAGGTGTTACATGTCAATACTTGAGCGTTTCTAACAATTGATAATATGAATGTAAATGTCAAATACACTTTTCCCCATGATGGGTGTTTCTCAGCTTTCTTTCAGTTATAACATGTTATAATCTTATGATTCCTATTCAGATCTGACTATAATCCTTTCACAGAGTCTATGAAATAATATAGATGTAATTTATTGTTAGTACATTCATTTACACTTTTGGTATCTCCTTGTTAACTCCATAATGTCTTCTTTACCACATTTAGTTCACTTTAATTGGTCTGTTTATTATCAAAATTCACTTAATTTACTTTCACTGACAGTTTTATTGTCATTTCATCCAAAGTATCATACAATTCAATATTGACAAAATAAGGAAAAGATACATTTTGCTGTCATTTTGGCACTCTTAAACATTAATTGCCAAATTAACTATATTTTCCATACTTTTTGATAACTCTTAATTTAATCCAACATAATTCAAGTGGAAAAAGTGAAATGTGCCTTTTTTACTTGCACTTGTGTCTTCTGGAAAAAAATACTTTTTAAGCCTGACCACTGACTAAAGATGAGGACTGATCCTGTGGGCTACAATTCTTTTTCATTTGAAATGAAAATCTGGTAATTTTACTTATACTGAATTCTTGCATCACATATTTTGCATTTGTCAAGTCTTTCTTCAATGTTTTCATATTACACATTTTGTATCACCAACAATATGCAGATATACCAACAGATCTACACCACTTCCTTTTTGTCAGGTTGATGTTTCTTGCAGAATATTTGTACATCATGTATTTTGCGAAAGATCCAGAAATAGCTTTCCTTTGCCTATAATCTGCTGTTTCTGTAAAATTAGAGAGAAAATAAATTTAACAACAGTCATCTGTATAGGGCATCACTTTTAATAACAATTTTTTATAAAACAACTTTATATGGAGCATAACATTTTTAAGTATATATATTGCTTTTAGGACAATAGCATCCATTGCTTTATAACTAAGCCTTGGCAAAATAATCAATAATTCAAGTTGATAGCTTTAATTGTTTTGAAATCATCCTTCAAATAATAAGCAATGTTGACAAAGTGCCTGTCATCATACAAACAAGTATTTCAAGATTAATTATGAATGATATCTTTTATACTTTTAAAAAGATAATTTTAAGAAGAAAAAAAGTTAAACATATCTGTAATGATTGACAATACATATAGATTGTATTATATTGTGTTCCAAGTTTCACATTGATACCTTTCAGTTTTGAAATAATTCAACTTAATAAGCAATTTTAAATCAAAGTCCCATAACTCCAAATATGTTGCTTTTCAAATACCCCTTTTCTAACAAATGTGCTTTATCAAAAATATGCATTAAGTTAAAATATTAATCAATCAGGAATCAGCATTATATGACAAGCACAATCATATTAAAACAAAACAAAAAATAATGATAGTTATTAAGTGTTTAAAGATTTAAAGATGGACATTTTTTATGATAATCTTACAGCTACACTTGGATGGTTTCAAAGGCAATATTCAAAGAATACATGTAATATCTCAAAAAAAAATTCTCAAGCATACACATGTCCTATTCAGTTGTGATTTTGCTTGTTTTCATTATATTTAAAAGTATTCACCAACAAAAAATTCTCAACATTTCAGAAAATGTACAAAAACAGAAAAGTCTTACATTTCTCACGGGTCAAAAAACTGGTATTTCTTCAATAATTTGTCTGTTATTTGAAAAAAAAAATCTGCATTAAGGTAAATATTCATCAGTCAGGAATTGGCAATTAAGATATTAACAACCCAGATTTAAGAGAAAAAAAATAATAAGAGGCAAACTGCCTATTTAAAACTTTCTAAGATGGGCATTTTTTGATAGTCTTACATTTCTCACGGCTAGATTTCACTAGTTTCAAGGGGAATATCAAAGAATACATATAAAATCTCAAAAATATTTCTCAATAGCAGACACATATCCTATTCAGTTGTGATTTTGGTTGTTTTCATCAAATTTAATGTATTCAGTTAAAAAAAAAATCATCAACATTTCAGAAAATGTACAAAAACAGAAAAGTCTTACATTTCTCACGGGTCATTCAAATTATGGTTATCCTCAGGATATTTCTTTTAAAAATAAAACTGGTAGCATTATAAAAAATCTAACCTGTTTTTTGACCCATGAGAAATGTAAGACTTTTCTATTTTTGTACATTTTCTGAAATGTTGAGAATTTTTTTCTTGCTAAATACATTAAATTTGATGAAAACAACCAAAACCACCAGGTTCATATGGCTTTGAAACTTTGCACACTTGTTCACTATCATGACCACAACCTGTAGACAGGAGGAGGTAACTCTATCAAGAATTTTAACAGAATTATGCCCCTTTTTCGACTTAGAATTTACGTTAAAGTTTTTGTAATAGTTCAAATATTTTCAAAGTCCATCGACATATGGCTTTGACACTTTGCACACTTGTTCACCATCATAACCCCAACTTGTAGACAGGAGGAGGTAACTGTATCAAGCCTTTTTTACTATCAAGCACTAAGAACAGTCGAGCGTTGCTGTCCTACCGACAGCATTGTTATAAGTTTTTCTTTTAAAAATTATACACTTTTATTTTAATGAAGAATAGGCAAAGTATTTATCAAAATGTGTTTCTAATTACCTCCCTTTATTTACAGAACTTGTTAAATTAGATAATATCTATGTAAGATTTATAATATTGGTAATTCTTTATTTGAATATCAGGTTTATCATAGTACACATGTATTAGACTATTAAAGTTTTGAGGTACAGGGACTTTAAAAGAGTATACATACGCTGTTATTTGTCATTTGTCCTTTGTTGTATTTGTTGTTTAAAGATCCTGTAACACATTTTTTTCATGGTTTTATTTCATAAATATGATGCTCAAGTTAAGATTTGTCAGTATTGTAAGTTACAATAAGCATTATTTACAAAGATATTACCCAATTTAACATTTCATGTAACAAAAGGGAGGTAATTAGAAGTTCATTTTCTATAAATTCTTAGTCAATTTTTCCAATAAGAAATGTATGCATGTAATTTATTGATTAAATATAATGTGCACAAAAATTTGCAGTACACATTTTACATATTCTTCGATGTTTGAAAATGGTTTTATTTGCATAATTATATACATATATAGTTGATTGCAAGTGCGGTATTCACACAGTAACAATATCGATCACAAAACATACAGGATCTTTAATATTATGCATGTATAATAGTAATTGTATACAATTATTCAGGATTCATGATTTAATTATCAAAGTACATATTTTGTAAAACAATCATTTACAATGCGTGCAAAGGATTTTTCCAAAGTGTCATATAAGATTATTATATAAATCAGCTTAATGTCGTCAGTTGTTGATTTTATTCAACATGACAAGACGTAGTTATCTCTCCGTTTTATGTATTAAACAATATTTACAAGTTTACAAGTTTTCGAGGAGCTATTATGCCTTTCTTTGTCGTCTTAAAAACTGCTTTTGCAAATAATACAAACGAGGAATTACTTCAATTTTACACGATCTTTCCCAACAAACCTCGTACTTTTGCTAATTAGCATATATATACAGCGTACAAAGTATATTTTAATTTGTAAAAAGAAGTGTCTCTCACTTATTTGGAATAAAATTTGAAAATTTTAAAGTTTGAATATGTTAAATTTGTTAGATAATAAAGAAAAACTGGAGTTTTAAAAAATACCACCTGCTCATGCGTTCACTTTTCAAACCTATGAAACCACATGAAAAGTTCGGCTCATGCGTTCATTTTGAAGATTCGCTTAAACGATATTATACTCCAAAAATACGGAATAGAAATAGAGCAGGCTTTAGGTGGATGAGGATATGTTAATAAAGAACCTTTAGAGCGATACAAATGTTTAGAAGTTTGCTTGGATGTCAAGTTATTGGCTATCAAAGAGCAATTTAACCAATTTTGTGACTTTTCTTGTGCAGTTGTGGATAATGATCTAATAAGTTAACGAAGATTTGGTAAGTTTGAGATGCCTGTCGGATAAAGTAATCATACGAGATCAGAATAGGCTATAAAGTTTTGTGAAATATGCATTTTCAAAGAAATTTAAGACAATTTTCTTACCACAGTATCGGTTTTCCACCTGTAAAATTGATCTCTTCATGCGTTCTCCGCCTGGGAAACATAGTGAACGATTGGACTCGGTGAGAAAGGGACCTTAGATTTAGGTAAAAATTATTGCTAAAATTTCCACTTTGGGTAGAAAATCAGCTGGTGTACATAAGGAAAACTGCATTATTTCAAAGAAAAATTCAATTGGACTCTAGCATCAATATTTCTAGAATTAGCTCCCCTAAAGCCTAGTATAAGTTACTCTATACATGTTTTTACTCTAAACATAACTTGAATTTACTTCTTTTTTTCAGGATACACTTCAATATAATCAAAGTCCCTTAGCCTTGGTGCTACAGAAAATAAGTGTTGATTAATGAAAAAAATAAATATTTAAGCGAAACCTGATTCAAACTTTGTTGCTTTAATTTAATAAATATTAGACTGCTGCATTATCTTACTACCTAACCATACTAGGGATAAGTGGTTCACAAAAAGTGTGTTTGATAATAACTTACTAATAAATATAAAGGGGGGGGGATTTCGACCCTCTACCAACTTGGCTCGGGTCAAATGGGCACAGGCCCAACTCGGCCCACTTTTGAAAAAAAAACATAACTTTTTCTGATAACTGCAAGCTGTTTCAAACTTTTTCCTTGACATGTCAAAGTCAAACATTTCAGTATCAGGCATAATTTCAGTTTCAAAGTCAAACCGGCAATTTCAAAAATAAACATGCATGAAACAATTTGCTGATCACTTATAAATTCAATAAAACAATCTGGCACATAGTAAATATTTACAAGTTCTCCAAGAAAATCGCCTGGCCTGTTTGTTATGTTTATCGAAATAATATGACGTGAATATCGATGATGTCATTTTGGAAATTACTTATAAATTGTGACGTCACTTCATTAAGTTGGTGCTTAAAACTTAACTTTTCGCTATCTAATCTGTTCGTAATTGAAAATGAATAAAATAACAAATAGACTTGTCAGGATATTAGATAAAATTGTTGGATTAAAGACTAATAAGCTATTGAAACAAGTCTGTTAAAATGGGGGGGAGCTTATTTTTGATATCAGGTTACTAACCTGATATCAAAAATAATTATCAGTCAAGTGTTATCGAGCAGTTATCATCGCAGTTGCATGATAAAAATTAATATAATACAAATGTTGTTCCCTTCAAAATGATGCTTTTGTTTGTAAAGTGATCTTCAATAAAAAAAGAAATATAAACTTATTATATAAAATATTTTTAAATTTTTGTTATTTATCTTGTATACATTAAACAACATGTAATGCATTTATCAACAGGCAATGTATTTTGCAATGTCACAAGGATGGAGTGTAATGAATTCATATATCCCAAATCATTGAAAACTCTATTACCAAAAATGTAATAATAATTTAAGAAAACGTCTTTCAACGTTTGTGAATAAGTCCATTTATCCTGCTACTGTCTATATCATCAGCTGGATAAAGCTTTGCCGGATAAACTTATCTATCTCCAGTCATTACGTCATATGATTACGTCACGTGTTTAGCAGCAAAACAAAACTACATATAGATGCTATTTTATCGGGGAAAAAGAAGAATGAAACCATCTAATTATTATAAAAACATGATTAAAGCAGGAATAAATCAAATACATTGTGATGTCGGGATGGAGAAGGTTTATCCGGTTCGCTGCAAAAGTGAATCTTGGTTCGCTAAAGCTCGCCAAGATACACTTTCTCGCTCACCGGATAAACCTACTCCATCCCGACATCAACCATGTATTTTCTATATATCAAAAATATGGTTCCAACAACAGAGAGTGATAAAACAAACCAATATATTAACACTGATAATCAGATTAATAAAATTTTTTTTTAAGTGGGCCGAGTTGACTATGGAGTTGATCCGTGCCGAGTTGGAATAGGCCGAGCTGACTCGAGCCGAGTATGTTAGGCCGAGTCGACACTTATTCAAATCAAATACATATAATTAGACAATATATCAGTAAACTTAAGTGTGCCATACCCTAGATCTACAAATGTCGAGCTGTTGGTCGGCTAAAACAAAATTAAGAAACGAAAGGTTGAGCTACATACCGCCCATTTCTTAAAACAGACTGACATGCCTACAGTACCTGTAAGCATAAAATAAAAACTAACATACTTTCATCGATGCTTGAAATAACCACATTCTAATATTAAAATATCAAAACAAGCTTACCTCGATCAAAGCTCTTCGATTTTCCAGGATTTTCCATCAACTCGACATCGGAGAACGAAACGATGTCGAAAGACTGCCACTGATTTGGACAATATTTCATCCACACGATACGTTGTCACAGAAAAATAAAAAGTTGGTATCGTAGAAAATATCTCTATGCTCATGAATAAAAGGAAGAACTGCACTTAGATTAATTGATGAGCTTCTAAACGAGGTTAAACACACACAATTGTACCAGAAAGTCTTACATTTCTCACGGCCCGGTCCGACAACTACCTGCGCATGCGCAGAACGTAAAGTCTTACGTTTCTCACGGGTCTGACAAATTCACGCCAACACCGGCATTGACAATACTCGACAATAGAGGACCTAGGCATAATATGCAATGGGATCTTCTTCGGTTATGAACATTTAGTTACAAATAAATGTAAAGTATGACAGGATGTTGGAATTTCTAGACCAATGCATCTTTTAGGGGTCTGCCATAACGTGATAATTCATATTAGTTCAGCATCAAATGAATTTGTAATAGACTTCTGTAAAGTAAAACTGTTGTTTGTTTACGATAGTTACTGGATAGCTTAACGACCAGCAAATTAAGGTAATTATTATTTATCTAATATATAGTAGATTACCTTATAAGTAAGCAAGTAAGTTGTAGATATATCAGACGTAATACGACTTAAGGCTCAAAGAATTTAAGCTTTGTAGCTTTTGTACTCTCAAGTTGTTACGGTTGAGAAAAGATGCCAAATGACGACAGTCACCCCTAAATTTATAAACTTTTGGGGCCTAC